>NC_069506.1:117664154-117744154 GCF_027579735.1 Bombina bombina
AACGCATAGGTCCAGCTAGAACCCTGTGTCTTCTGTATGCTTTGTTTTTAACTGAATATCCAATAAAGCTGGTTTTATTTATTTTGGATGTCTCCAGGACTTTTTCTCTTTTGTCCTACACTCTACAGGGATTACTAGGAGTCCCCATCCCCTACCTGGACTCATCTTACTTTTACCCCCGGAACCAGGTCTGTGTTCATTTACGAATTCACATCTACTGCTTGTCTTGCATTGGCTAGATGCTTTAACTGTTGCTACTTGTGATTGGAAGGGCCTTATCACATGCTTCGGAAGTCTCCCTTGATTGACTCACAGAAGCCGGGAGGATGAGTGCGCAGATGCGTCGCTCCCGGACCGGGTCTCCGGAGCAGAAAATAAGCCCATGTTGCTATTCAATAGCACAGGCTAGCCATTCACTACATTCTACTGGATGGGCTCTGAGGACAAAGCTGAGCCATAAAAGCAACTTAACTTACCCTACCGGACAGGCTCTGGGGACAGCGCTGAGCCGGGACAGTGAGTTTAAAGCGCATACATCAGCTATGTACAACGGTAAGATACTTTACACAACTGTATGACCGGTTTTACTACAAATTCTTTTTGCTAACAGTCCCGAGAGATTGATATTTGTTTTGTCTTCACTTTATTGCTATATTCACTTTGTTGCTATGGTCTGGAACTGAACCCGCAATATCTCTGAGGTACGCCTGTATATTGTAAGTCATGGTGCAGCATCCAAAAGTTTGCCTTAAAGGTGCACATGAAAAACAAGAGTTGCTGTACACCCTTAAATTAAATAAAAACCTCCACAGCACCAAAAGATCCAAAAAATCTTGTTTTGGTAAAGTAGCAGAGATTTTGATTTGTGAAAGACCATGAAGCATTGAACAATATTTTCTATAGACTATAGATATGTGCATGGACCAAATTTTCAGTTCGACCGAATCTTTTGTCCCGAATATTCAAAATACTTTGTATTTTGAATATTCAGCGCATGTGCATTAATCTCATTACATTAAACAAATACTTATCATTCGTGGACAATTTACATTCGTTTTCGTTAAGCAAAAGTATGTTTCATTGCTACAGGGGAAAAAGTTATCATGAAGCGACTAAAAACATAAATTATGCTTACCTGATAATTTCATTTCCATCGAGGGGAGGAGAGTCAACGGCTTCATTCATTACTGTTGGGAATTAAGAACCTGGCCACCAAGAGGAGGCAAAGACACCCCAGCCAAAGGCTTAAATAACTCCCCCACTTCCCTCATCCCCCAGTCATTCTGCAGAGGGAACAAGGAACAGTAGGAGAAATATCAGGGTATAAACGGTGCCAGAAGATAAATAAAATTTAGGTCCACCCATCGGAGACAAGGGTGGGAGCCGTGGACTCTCCTCCCCTCGATAGAAATGAAATTATCAGGTAAGCATAATGTATGTTTTCCATCTAAAGGGGAGGAGAGTACATGGCTTCATTCATTACTGTTGGGAACATATACCCAAGTTCTAGAGAACACTGAATGAAACCGGGAGGGAAAAGGCGGACCCTAATCTAAGGGCACCACTGCCTGCAAAACCCTTCTCCCAAAAACAGCTTCCGCAGAAGCAAATATGTCAAATTTGGAAAACTTTGTAAAAGTGTGTAAGGAGGGCCAGGTAGTCGCCTTACAAATTTGCTCCATAGAGGCCTTATTCTTGAAGGCCCAAGACGAAGCCACAGCTCTAGTTGAATGAGTCATTATCCTCTGAGGAGGCTTATGTCCCGCTGTCTCATAGGCCAAGCGAATCAAGCTCCTCAATCAAAAGGACAAAGAAGTAGAAGAGGCTTTCTGCCCCTTGCGCTACCCTGAATACACCACAAAAAGAGATGTAGACTGTCTAAAATCCTTCGTAGCCTGAAGATAGAACTTCAGGGCACGAACCACATCCAGATTATGAAGTAACCTCTCCTTAGAAGAAGAAGGGTTAGGACACAAAAACAGAACCACTATTTCCTGATTGACGTTACGGTTAGACTCCACCTTGGGAAGAAACCCCAAACCAGTGCGAAGCACAGCCTTATCCGCATGAAAAAACAGATAAGGTGGCTCACATTGCAAGGCAGCCAGTTCAGATACTCTGCGTACCGATGCAATGGCCAACAGGAAGAGAACCTTCCAGGACAGAATCTTAATGTCAATGGAATGCATAGGCTCAAATGGAACCCTCTGCAAAACCTTAAGGACCAAGTTTAATCTCCACGGGGGAGCAGACTGTTTAAAGACAGGCCTGATTCTAGACAGGGCCTGAACAAAGGATTGGATGTCAGGGAGCTCAGCAAGTCTCCTATGCAACAAGACTGACAATGCTGAAATCTGTCCCTTTAAGGAACTAGCGGCAACACCCTTTTCCAAACTGTCTTGGCGATAGGACAGAATCCTGGATACCTTCATCTTTTACCAAGGATATCCATGCTTCTCACACCAGGACAAGTAAGTCCTCCACACCTTATGGTAGATGCGACGAGTCATTGGCTTTCTTGCCTGAATTAGAGTATCAATCACCCTTTACGAAAAGCCTCTATTTGCCAAGACTAGGTGTTCAATCTCCACACAGTCAGCCTCAGAGAATCGAGATTTTGATGTTGAAAGGGGCCATGCTCCAGCAGATCCCTGCGACCGGGTAACCTCCACGGCGGTGAGGATGACATCCCCACCAGATCCGCAAACCACGTCCTCCGCAGCCACAATGGAGCAATCAAAATAGCCGAAGCTTGCTCTTGTTTGATTTGTGCCACAACACGAGGTAGAAGTGGTAACGGTGGAAAATTTTAAGCTAGGCTAAACCCCCAAGGCACCGCTAAGGCATATATTAGCTCTGCCTGGGGATCCCTGGACCTTGACCTGTATCGGGGTAGCTTGCAAATGAGTCTGGACGCGATGAGATCTATCTCCGGCGTTCCCCACCTGAGAAAAATCTCGGCAAACACTTCAGGGTGAAGGGACCATTTCCCCGGATGGAAGGATTGTCTGCTGAGAAAGTCTGCTTCCCAGTTGTCCACACCTGGAATGTGAATCACTGAGATCGAGATCCAAGACATCTCCCTCATAGCTAAGGAGCTCCTCGTACCCCCATGATGGTTGATGTAAGCCACCGAGGTAATGTTGTCTGGAATCTGATGAAGCTGAACAACCCCAGAAGAGGGCATGCCTTCAGAACATTGTAGATTGCTTGGAGTTCCAGAATATTTATCGGAAGGAGAGATTCTTCCCGGGACCATTTTCCTTGTGCCATCTTGACAACCCAAACAGCTCCCCATCCTTCCAGACTCGCGTCCGTGGTGACAATCTTCCAGGACGCCTCAAGATGGATGTCCGGACGGATCCACCAGGAGAGGGAGATCCGAGTCCAAGCATCCATGGATATCGGCTATGATAGATCTGAATGATCGCCGCTCCACTGTCTCAACATGCACAATTGAAGAGGTCTGAGATGGAACCTGGTGAATGGAATGACATCTATGCTGGAAACCATGAGTCGGATCACCTCCATACCCTGAGCCACCGAGGGGCTTGAGGAGGACTGAAGGGCAAGACAAGAGGATGCAATCTTCCTGCGTCAACGGTCTGTGAAAACAAGTTTCATGGACATAGAGTCTATTATCGTACCCAGGAACTCCACCCTGTTTCTGGGAATCAGGGAACTCTTTCTTGAGTTGATCTTCCAACCGTGAGATTTGAGCAAAAGAAGAAGAGCCCTCGAATGATCCTCTGAGAGACTGAGTGACGTGCCTGGACTAGGATGTCGTCCAGATAGTGTGCCACCGCAATGCCTCTGGCTCTGGCCACCACAAGTAGCTCCCACAGAACCTTCATGAAGACTCTTGGGGCTGCCGCCAGACCAAAAGGAAGGGTTACAAATTGGAAGTGTTGGTCCAGAAACGCAAATCTCAGGAACTCAAAGTGGTCCCTGTGGATTGGCACATGAAGGTAAGTGTCCTTCAAGTCTATGGTTGTCATGAACTGTCCCTCTTGAACTAGGGGCAGAATAGATCTGATTGTTTCCATTTTGGAACGATGGAACACTCAGAAACCTGTTTAAAGACTTTAGGTCCAGAATCGTGCGGAACGTGCCCTCCTTCTTTGGAACCACAAAAAGATTTGAATAGTACCCTAGACCCCTTTCTGTTTGGGGTACCTGTATGATGACACCTAGAGAGGAGAGATCTCTCACACATTCTAGAAAGGCTTCTCTCTTTTCTGGTCTTGAAGAAAGGTCTGATAGGAGGAATCTGCCCCTGGGCGGATGGGATCTGAACCCTATCCTGTAGCCCTGGGCAACATCGTCCAGAACCCAAGGATGCTGAATGTCCTGCAACCATGCTTCTGAGAAGAGAGATAATCTGCCCCCTACTTGGTCCAGAGACCGGTCGGGGGCCCTCTCTTCATGCCGATTTTGTCTTGGCGGGTTTCTTGCTCTGCTTAGACTTGCTCCAAGAATGAGCCAGTTTCCAAGTTCCCTTGGACTGTTCCACTTTTGCGGCGGGCTGCTGGCGCTGGGCCTTGTCCATACGAAAGTAGATCCTTTAGGCTTAGCCTTCTTATCCTGCGGTTGGAAAGCTCCCTTGCCTCCCGTAAGCGTGGATATGATCGAATCCAATCCTGGACTGAATAGAATCTTTCCTTGAAAAGGAAGGGACAACAGCCTCGACTTAGAGGTCATGTCCGCAGACCAAGACTTTAGCCACAGAGCCCTGCAAGCTAAAAAGGAAAAAACCTGACACCTTAGCGTTCAGGCGAATAATTTGCATATTGGCATCACATATGAAAGAATTGGCGATCTTCAGCGCCTTAATCTTGTCCTGTATCTTGTTGATGGAAGTCTCCCCCTCAACCATTTCACACAGGGATTCACACCAATATGTTGCAGCTCCGGCGACCGCAGCTACAGCCGCTGCTGGCTGAAAAACAAACCCTGTGTGTTGAAACATTTTCCTTAACATGTTTTCCAATTTTTTATCCATGGGCTCTTTAAATGACGAACTATCCTCTAGGGTAATAGTTGTCCGCTTTGCGAGCATGGCGATAGCACCATCCACCATAGGGACAGTACCCCACAGCTCCAGCTGAGAGTCTGGGATGGGGAACAGTTTTTTAAAGGAAGAAGAATGGGAAAAGGAAGAACCTAATCGCTCCCATTCATTCTTAATAATATTTGCCATCTTGACAGGAACCGGGAAGGCCTGAGGCACCAACCTATACCTTATCAAGCTTAGGAATAGCAGGTTCTTCTGGAAGTTTCGGTTCCAGAACCTCCAGAGTATCAAGCACTTGCTTCAGAAAAAAAGCGCAAATTCTCCATCCTAAACCTAAAGTCAGGCTCCTCCGCCACCGGTGGTTTAGGTGACACGGACTCCGACCCAGAAGGGGCCTCCTCTGAAGAGTTGGAGTGGGACTTGTCATTGTATAACGCCTCAAAAATTTCCACAGGCCTAGACAACCCCTGGGCCGGGCCACCATGATACACCCTACGCTTGCGCTTAAAACGTGGTAAGGCATGGATCATTTTTGATACCGCCGTTTGCAGTTGATCCGCAAAATCTGATGGCCAACAAATCTCTCCCGCAGGAGTAATGGTTGGACCCTGGGGCTCTGCATGTGCAATTGGAGATGGATGCAGGAAACGCACTTCATGGGACGTGGACCCCTCAGAGGTGGATGGTTCAGTAGTACTAGACATCCATTTGCTCTTAGATGTCGTAACTTTATTAAGGCATGTGGAATAAACACAGGAATGAGACCTAGTTAACGCGTCAGAGTTCTCCATAGCTTGCGCTGATATTAAGGACTAGATTAACTTAATAAATAGGCACCTTTATAAACTCCAATGGCCGGGGCACTCACCACCTCCTATGACCCGGACTACAGAAACCGTTTCATCTCCTGGGCCGCTGATCAACAGAGGAAGATAGATAGCCACACCCAGTCACATGGAATGCCAGGCAGGAACCGCCCCTGCCTAAGGAGAAAACGCGCCAAAACATGGCCACGCCATACTCCCGTAAGTCACCTGAAAGTTCCACACATTGCCAGAGCCTCATCTTGCACATAACGCATCAATGACACAATAAACAATATAATGTATAACCCCCCCTGTTCAATAATCCCCTTTACATGAATATTAACCCTTGATTTTCTAAAGATAAAAGGCATCACACTTTGACCCTGTCTTCCATGTTATCATTATGTAATAAAAATGAAATTATCTTACCAGAATCTACGCCGTGGAGCAGGAACACGGCCTATCAAGTGTGACAGGTTAGTAGTCTCGCTCCTGACATGGAGTTGAGTGTAAAAAGCAGGAAGCAAAACTCGTCAACGCTGATTGCTTGTGGAGCTGTTAATATGAGTCGGGATAGGTTTGCAGAAAGACAATCCCTGTATCTCCAGACTCTAACTTTCACCCAGGCTCTCACTGAGAGGCTGACATGACTACTTAAAACTCCAGTCCCATTCAAAGAGTACTACCCTCCATAAGAGACTACTCCAATCTTCGGCACTTCTCTGCCGTCCTCCTGTGACAAAAGGCAAAGAATGACTGGGTGATGAGGGAAGTGGGGGAGGTATTTAAGCCTTTGGCTGGGGTGTCTTTGCCTCCTCCTGGTGGCCAGTTTTTTAATTCCCAACAGTAATGAATGAAGCCGTGGACTCTTCTCCCCTTTAGATGGAAATACTTACCTAAGTGCGCTTGAGAGCCTCGCTATCCTGCTCCTCTTCTTAACAAAAACCACAGCTGCAATAATACAAGATTTAGAGTGGCAGCTCCCAGACCTTCTTCTTTAGTGCAGGCCCTGGGAGCCTCCGCGCTAAGCCTCCTGTTACTGTGGCTCTATGAAGAAGAGGACAGGATTAGCATGGCTCTACAGTGTGCTTAGGTGCGTATTTTTGAATAATTTAAAGAAAACAAATGAATAATGCTGAATTTCGTGCTGCGTTTGTTCAGTTATTTGTCTTGTTAAAGAGACGAATATCTGTGTTTCATTAACGAATATGCATTGGTAACAAAATTTATGCACACGTCTAATGATAATGTCTGAGCAGAGAATTGAGCCCCAATTGGTAATGGGGAAGACGTTAGCTTGAACAAATCCATAGTTTGCAAATAAGTGTGAATCGTGATCTCAATGTAAAACTGCCTTTAGCACTTTGCATAAAAAGTAAAGGAAGCAAAATTTCTATAAAAATGTCATATAAGAATTTTGACACTTTTTTTTAATCTTGAATGACATCTTTAAATTTGATTGTGAGATATTGTTTTAAGCACTAAGATAAGAAAATGCGCTTATTATATGCTTATAAAACCACATTTTATCTGAAATTATTGTAGAAAAATGAACCTCTAAATCAGTCAAAATAGAAAAAGAGGTAATTTAGTAACTAAGGTCCAAATATGCATAGAATTAGAACTCAGAACATCTGAATGTTGCACGGCAGCATACACCATACACAGAATGGCAGTTTTGCTAGACTAGACCTTGATTGACAAAAACTATTTTCAAGTTGGCATGTTCTTGAATCCAGCCAAATACCATCACAAGTTATTAAACATGTATATGTGTGCTCATACTGGCGATAAACAACATTATGGGGCCAGATTATCAAGCTCCAAATGGAACTTGATGCCCCTGTTTCCGTGCGAGCCTTCAGGCTCGCCGGAAACAGCAGTTATGAAGCAGACCGTTGCTTCATAACTGGTCCTCCTGCTCTGAGGCTGTGGACATCAATCTGCCCGATCCTATATGATCGGGCTGATTGGCACCCCCTGCTAGCTGATTGGCCGCAAATCTGCAGGGGGCGGCATTGCACAAGCAGCGCTGTTGGCATTCATCAATGTCTGTCGGACATGATCCGCTGAGCGGATCATGTCGGACAGACTGATGATAAATCGGCCCCAATGTGTGCTTGAACAAGCATTCTTACACAGTAGGGTGCTAGAATGGACAACCCTGTCACCACTGCTTATTTGAAATAATATATTATCACCATGACTGTCAGTGTGTATAAAAGGAATAGTGAGAGCAACTGGACTTACTCCTGATACTGTTCAAAGCAAATATTAAAGGGACAGTATACACCAAGTTTCATATAACTGCATGTAATCAACACTACTATAAAGAAGAATATGCACAGGTAGTGATCTCAAAATCCAGTATAAAACCTTTTAAAAACTTAATTAAAAGCTCCCAGTTTAGCAATGTTGAAAAGGTTAGGCTGGGACAACCACTGAAATGGGCTGGAAAGCAAAAAGAACAGATACTATCCCCTCCCCCTGCATATGAAAAGACCCTTTACACAAACAGGAGCAAGATGGAGTAGGTAGACAACAGTCTACTTCTAAAACGTTGGGGCTTGGTTAGGAGTCTGAAGATCAGTACAATGTTATTTAAAAATAAGAAAAACTATACATTTTTTTTTTAAAAAAAAACCCTGTATCGGCTATATAAATGGATCATCTACAAAACATTTATGCAAATAAAAATCTAGTGTACAATGTCCCTTTAAAGGGACGTTCAATGAAATAATAATATACAGTACATAGTCTATATCAGCAAGTAAATAATGAATTTCAAAGTCCTGTACACACACATAATTTTGTAGAGCAATTGTAATGTTTGCATTAACTTGGAATTCAGGAACATACCAACTGAAAATGTCTTGTATATGTTACAATTATGCTGGGGTCAGTTACAACCAGATATTTATGAGCTCCTACACCAATCATACAATCATTGTTGCAGGGTCACAGTTCCGAAGTTTGTAAGATCACTCGGGCCTCTCTGGGGCAGTGGAAAAACACATTTTTCAGAGGTAAAATATATAAAAAGCAGACAAAATAAATACTGAAACTACATTACACAGATAACACATTTTTTGAGTAATTCATTTTTGAGTTCAATGTCCATTCAATACTGTATATTTTTTGAAATGATGTATTTCTTCCAAAGCTTTCACAACGTCCTTCAATTTCGATTTCACATTGTGTACTTTTTGTAGCTCTTTAATGGTAGAATTTTGAGAAGCAATACAAAAGACCTTAATCTGCTTGTCAAAATTTATTTGGGAGCTCACATAAAAAAATGAAAAGCTTTAAAATTAAAGTCCAGTTACATAAGAGTTATTTAAGTTGTCAAAACTATAGAAATAGATTTGTACCTATTGAGATCTTGTGAGTATCTTTTTAGGTTTGACAGGTATTTAGAATCTTTATCAAGTCTATCTTGACTCCTGCATGTTCCTGTGGTAATGACTTTTCCTATTAGTTTCTAACAAGAAGCTTGCTATGGCCTTAATTGACTATAATTAATTGGATAACAAGTTTTAATTGCAATTAAACACTCAAGTTACATTTGTTATTTTCACAAATTAACCTATTAACTTCTGGAATGCATAAAATACAAAAATAAAAGACAGCTGTCAGTGTATGAATGTTTTGTGTGGTTGTAAATCGTCCTTATTTTGGAAAGAAGAAATGAGTCTGTTTTAATGAGCAACAATAAACACATATAGCTTTCAGGTGATCATTCTGGAAATAGCAAACACTTGAAAAACCCTACGAATTAGACATGTAAATAACTATTTGTTTTATTTGGAGTTTTTGTTTGCAAATAAATAAAGAATGTCACTTGTAAACAATCAACTAATTAACCTTTTAAAGCCGTTATGACGTTCTATTCCGTCATAATTAGACTGGGCTTTAAAGCCGTTATGACGGAATAGAACGTCATAACTATCGGCTGTCCTGAAGCCTTCTGTGCTTCAAGGATTTAATCGCGGTCTGGAGGGCGTTCCTAAGATTGTAGGGACGCCCCCAGATGCGATCCAATAATTGAAATCTCGCAATCGTATGCACGATCGCGTAGTTTCAATTTGTCTACATCGGAACAGTTGTTCCGATGTAGGCACTTTAACCCTGTCACAAAAGGGTTAACAAATAATCAGTTAAAGGGACAGTAAAGTCATAATTAGACATTTATAATTTAGACAGAGCATACAATTTTGAACAACTTTCCAATTTACTTCTGTTATTTAACTTGCTTCTTTCTCTTGATATCCATTTCTGAAAGGTTTATCTAGGTAAGGAGCAGCAAAGAACCTAGCTTCTAGCTGCTGATTGGTGGCTGTATATATATATATATATATATACCGATTGTCATTGGCTCACCGATGTGTTCAGTTAGAAACCAATAGTACATTGTTGATCCTTCAACAAATGATATTAAGAGAATGAAGCAAATTTGATTAAAATTGTATGTTCTATCTAAAGCATGAAAGAAAAAAATTGGGGTTGCATGTCCCTTTAAGGAAAAAATGGTTGATGTGTGTGTTCATTTGTTAAAGGGATAATCGATTCTGGAAAATAAATGCATATTTTCATATCTGATTATCCCTTTATAGATTAAACAAATGAATCAACTAATTTTCTTTGATTCTTAAATTTGTTAATTTGGTTGAAGTGCCATGAATTTGCAAATGAAAATTCTGAAAAAATTAAATAAAAAATAAATATTCTAATAATTTCTCCAAAACCAAACACACGTCTTCTAAGAATCTGAAACATAGTCGTGTGGAAGGGGCAGACCCTGTACTGTCCTTCACAATGTGATAAGGAAACTCACATTTGATAGAGGATGTCCCTTCTTTTAAATAATGGCCAATATGTGTGCCGGTTTCACTTGATTGTTATGATAAATTTGTAATAGTGTTTGTGATATTTTGTTTGTTGGGGATTCTATACATTCTACTATCCTCTAAACAAAGACATTTGCCATTAGGCGTAGCCTGCATATTTTAAAGTACATGTTGGGAATAAAAAATAGTCCTAAGAGAGACAGGACTCAAAAAGAGATAGAGGGAGTCAGATGTAGAAAGAGATCACAATGAAAAATAAAGCAGAGTTACAGAAAAAAGACACTTCCCTAAAGAGAATTCAAGAAATGAGAGAGCAGAGTAAAAATGAGGAAGTAACAGGAAATAAGAAACATGACAAAGAAAAAGAAAGAATAATGCAGTGTGATGTTTGGGAAGAAGTTTAAAAGGAAAATTGAAAGAGGGGGTTTATATAGGGGAAGAGAGGCCAGAGACTGCCCAATAGAAGGCAGAAAGAAGAAGTGTGGTCGAGCAAAGACATATTAATGAGAAGGGATGAGTTCAGGGTTTACAGGACTGACAGAGAAAAGAATCTAAGGTTCAAGGGAAAGAGGTCTGTCAAGGGAGAGGAATGGCAGGAGTAGAGGGCTTTGCCGTGATGGTAATAGGTCTGGGAGAAAAAGCTATTAGGTAGGAAGTGGGGTCAGGTGAACACAGATGACAGAGAGAGTTAAGTGGGAGGGGCTAATAAGGAGGAAGAGAGTTTGAGGGAAGGGGCCTAAATGCTTGAATGGCCTAATACAATACAAGGGCAACAGATAGCACAGAACTACCTCATATTTAGCCCATTTATTATGGTTCAAGAGAGGAGTTTCTAGAACTTGCTAAAAAATTTAAAAAACATCCCATCTGATATATGCTTCAGTTCCCCATATTCATCATTATTATTATTATTATTATCGGTTATTTGTAGAGCGCCAACAGATTCCGCAGGGCTATGATTTCTATTTAACACATGAAGTATAAAACTGGATTCTACTGTGCTTCCTTACAATACCGTATATTATTTGAAGCAGACACTAGGTCCCATATTAACAGAACAATCCCTTGAACGTAACAAGCCTTCAATTCATTACTTCTTCTTTTTTTGTCTTTCCTTCCATATAATATACATTGAAATGTTTCTGAATTACCTTTAGCCATGATACCTAGATTTCAATGTAAAGCTTGGACATGAAGGGCACTCTCAGGGTGTTTTAAAGAACCACATAAATCATTTTATTCAGAGTCTCAATAAGTCATCAAAGTCAGAGTTGACGTTTCGGCTCACATGAGAGCCTTCTTCAAGACAAAATTAATCTTACTTCGGCACGTAGCCGTACTCCCAAACAGGAAACGTACTAGATTTCAATGTACATATAGGAATCTCAGGAATTATAAAAGTGTGAACATAGTACATACATATTTAATTTTTTACCGATATTCACTAACAGTGACACATTTTGCTATTAGGAAACAATATAAATAAATGAAAATATCAATGTGAAGGAAAGTGATGAATTATGTCATTTAAAAAAATTATTTAGAATTTAAGTGGGAACAAAATAACAGAATGGAATCATGAGTAAGAGTAAAGATAATGTAATCCATATGTTTTAAAGGGATATGAAAGATAATATAAAACATTCATGTTTTCGATGAAGCATGCAATTTTAATCAACTTTCCAATTTATGTCTGTTATCAAGTTTACTTTTTCTCTAGGTATCCATTGTTGAAGATCATACTTAGGTAAGCTTAGGAGTATGCACGTGTCCTGAGTATTATATTTGTAACCATCCTATTACATTGTAGCAAACCAACGATGCATAACTGTTAAAAACATTGTTACATACAGCACTTAGAACTGATGCACACTCCTCAGGCTATCTAGGTATGCTCTTCAATAGAGGATACTAAGGTAATAAAATGAATTTGATAATAGAAGTAAACGGCACCCTCTATCTAAATAAGACATGTGCATTTCTTTTGTTACAAATGTATATTTGTTAATGAAACAAGGATATTTGTCTCGTTTCCACAAAACGAATATCCACATGAATGCAGCACGAAAATTAAAGAGAATGAATAATGACAAATTGATCAGTATTTATTTGTTTCCTTTAAATAGTTAAAATTCTTACTTTTAGCACACTGGAGAGCTGCATTGATCCCGCCCTCTTTTTCACAGAGCCCAGCCGTGCTAATAGGAGGCTTAGCGCGTCAATTTCCAGGGCCTGAGCGAAAGGAGAAGGTCCTTTAGTGCAACCTGGGAGCCACTGCGCTAAGCCTCCTATTAACGCGCATCCAGAGCTCTGTAAAGAACGAAAGGGATTACAAGGCTCTTCAGTGCGCTAAAAGTAAGTATTTTACGCTACAGGTGAACTTTTTTACCTGTAGCAAAGGAACATTTACATTTGTTTAACAAAATCGAATGTAAATGTTCCACAAATGGTTGATTTTCATTTTGTTTAAAATGAATTGAGTATGGAATAGCACAGGCAACGAATATTTGATACATTACATTTTTTTAATATTCGTAATGAAAGATTCAGCTGAACCGAATTTTTCACCCGTATACACCTCTAATCTCAATCATGAAAGCTTAAAGGAATAGTCTAGTCAAAATTAAACTTTCATGAATTAGATAGAGCATGCAATTTTAAGCAACTTTCTAATTTACTCTTATTATCAATTTCTCTTATATTTTTATTTGAATGTAATCTTAGGACCCGGGCCATTTTTGGTTCAGCAGCTGGGTATCGTTTGCTAATTGGTGGCTACATTTCAGACGACAATCAGAAAGTGCTACCCAGGTGCTGAACCAAAAATGGGCTGGCTCGTATGCTTACATTATTGCTTTTTCAAATAAAGATACCAAGAGAACAGAGAAAAAATGATAATAGGAGTAAATTAGAAAGTTGCTTAAAATTGCCTGCTCTATCTGAATTATGAAAGTTTAATTTTGACTAGACTGTTCCTTAAATTTTGACTTGCATGTTATTTTAAATAGAGAAGCTCTATTATAATTGTGTAGAATTGCTGCTATATCTACATGCACATTCAGTTTTTGCCCATCCTAATACAAATCAGTAATGTAATGCAAATAAGACATTAGAAACATTTTAGGTAACTCTTATAACAACAGATTTTACAAAATATAGACAAAGCTCCACTGTCCCAATGACCAGGAATGGTCCCTTATTTATTTCTTTCTGTGTATATTTTCTGTATCTTGACAAGAATAGATAAACGGAGACACCCCCCCCCCAAGGACTGCACTTACCATACCGTCTGCTGGTCCGCCATGCTCTTACAGCATAATGAAGAACCCCATCCATCCAGACCAGGAACCAGCTTATGCAAAATCCCAACAAGAGTCCCAGCATTAGGTCAATTTCCTGCTTGGTTACATTGTCGGTGACAAAGTAATTCTCTGTGGAGTCCACTACCGACTGGTCTCCGTCGTATGGTATAACATAATGAACATGATACCTGTGGAAATGTCGGAGTAAAATGCGGAGAAGGGAAAAAAAAGTAAAGGACATCAAGGGGCATTACGAAAGCAAAGCAAACAGTGGCTGAAGTGTGTAGTACTAATTAGAGTGAGCATTTTTTAATTTACCTTAACAAACTACTCACAGTACATTCATTTGTAGAAAAAAGGCAGAAAAAAATAATAAATATTTCCAAATTATCAATCAACATCTACTGCGTGTTTTACACACCGGTGCACAGACTTACACGCACATAAATCATTCTGGTGTCATATCATGTTATCTATAGTTTTAAAGGCACAGTGTACACCTGTACTAACTTTAACTGATACATTAGATCTGTCCTTTAAAGCCTTAGTTCACCCCTGCAACCGTTTTTAGTGTTTATTGATAAATAAATTATTTATAAAAGTTTATATTCTTACAGGTATAAATGGCCGCCAAACTCCTCCCATTCCATTTTCATTCTACATTATACAGCACTTCTCTTTCAAATTTGCACTCGTGCTATCCAACAATGACGTATGTAATCTCCCAATACGCATGCCCAACTTCTGTCTCGCCGAAACCGGAAGTACGTAGCATGAATGAGTCCAAGATCATAGGTTTTATAAGATTGGAGTAAAATTAATAATTAGGCTGTGAGATTCCATCACATTGAAATATACAATGCGATAGCACCTTATAACTTAGCTTACCCAATAGATTGACAGTCCTTCAAATAATACACTACGCTGGAAAATTGCATGCGCGAATTAGAAAAGTGCGACACTGTAGAGCTCAAGTGATCCACTTTTGATTGGACTAACTAAAATCAGGGAATCGATGACGTTGTTGTTAGGCGGAGCTGAGCGGTCATTTCTAACAGTCAAAATACAACTTTCAAATAAAGATATCTTTAATATTGTCGATCACTCGTAAGGGAAAAAGGGGTGCATTGTGACTTATAACGATGGATCTAAGGTATGAATTTATGTTTGCACAGGTGTAGACTGTCCCTTTAAATACATGCAATAACTGTTAACTATTTCCATAATTTATTGATACTACATAATTTTTTTTTTATTTTTTTTTTTTAAAAAGCCAAGTATTTATAAAGAAATGGAAACAAATTTCCCCTTGTATTATGATACCTAATTCAACCTGCCTTTATTTCTCCCCCTTCTAGAATTAAATACACGTCTGACATACTAGTGTACACCGTGGGGTATATTTATCATAGTGCGAGCGGACATGATACAATGTAGCGTATAATGTCAGCTGCACATCGATAATTGCATTTATCGTTGCACAGGTGTAGACTGTCCCTGCTGGTGCAATGCCGCCCCCTGCAGATTTGCGGCCAATCAGCTGCTATCAGGGGGTGTCAATCAACCCGAACGTATTCAATCGGGTTGATTTCTGTCCGCGGCCTCAGAGCAGGCGGACAAGTTATGGAGTTTAGACCGCTGCTTCATAACTTCTGTTTCCGGCGAGCCTGAAGGCTCACGCGGAAACAGGGGCATCAAGCTCCATACAGAGCTTGATAAATCGCACCCATAGGGCTCGATTTATCAAGCCCCTACGGCTGCAAGTTCTCACAAGAACTTGCTCGCCGTAATTTATCAAGCAGCGGTCACCAGACCGCTGCTTCTCTAAGCTCTTCGCCACCTCTAAGGTGGCGAAATTCAATCTCCGCGGTCGAGTCCGACCGAGGAGATTGACAGCTCCTGCCCGCGCGTGATTGGCTGTGTGCGGGCAGGGGGCGGGATTGCACGCGAGCGCAAAATTGCGCTCGTCTGCAATGTTGATTACCTGCGGGTAATTTCGCCCCGCCACAGGTGAGCTGAGGCGTACAGAGGTGCGTATACGTGCTCCTGTACGCCTCAGCTTTGATAAATCTAGCCCATAGTCTCATAAGAGATTTCCATGGTTTCCCACTTGCATGGATATCGTTTCATATTCTGCTACTCTCAGAATCTGAAAGTCTTTAAACAGAACTCAAAATAACATAGATTTTTAAAACAGTATATAGCCTGAAATCATTCCTACTGTAAGCCCCTGTGCTCTTAGTCATAGCCCTGCCAACCTCCCTATTCAAACAATATACTCCCTCATCCAATAAGAATTTGCAAATGTCTGTTTTAAACAAAGGTCTCACTAGACATTTATTCTAGTGTTTAAATATTTCTGAAGAAGCAATGTTACCTTTTGTTAATATCAAATGCAAAATTCAAATATTTCAATGTAATATTGAAGTGCTAATTCCTATAGACTTATATCAAAGTCTGTGAGAATCAGCATTTAAATATTACTCTTCGACTGTTTAAATTATAGATTTGATATTTACATATATACATTCAATTTCACTTTAAACATTCACTTGAAAAAACAAACCTGCTAAAACGTCTGTTATTTTTTATCAGTGTTCCCAGGAGCATTTTCACACATAAGCTTACAAGGTGGTCCCTAGGGACGCAGTTTTCAGCAACTTTTTAGCACATAGCACAAGCCTTGTTGGAGCAAGCAGAGAGGGCGCACTGTCCAAACCCCAATATCATAAAAGCAATTACATGCAGCAGTGACTAGCAGTGCCCCTTTTTAAATTTCGCTTTCTGGCCATTGTATCTTTAGCAGCCGGACAAAATGCTCTGCATATTTTTTCTTTCTTTTCTTCTCTATCTCTGTACAAGATGCTGTCATGTACAGTGGCAGACTGCACAACAGAAAGAGCAACTGAGTCAAGAACTTACATAAAGTAATGGGGGTGCATGGTGGCTGCCCTTGTACCAGAGTGGTAGCACATTGATGGCCCTGTACAGGGTGTAGAGAGTGCTGCTGCTTAAGCCCTTCAATCACAGGGGCCAGCACCTAGTAAGGGGGCTGGCCTGGGTCATGTGTCTGTGTTCTATTTGGTAACATGTAAGTTGGGACTATGTGTAAGTGTGTGTGTTTTATGTATGTCAGTATGTGTTTTAGTGTGTTTGCATATATGAGTTTGCTTTAGTGTGTGTGTCTATGCGTATGTGTGTGTGTGTTTTTAGTGTATGTGTGTC
This sequence comes from Bombina bombina, assembly GCF_027579735.1. Taxonomy (NCBI): domain Eukaryota; kingdom Metazoa; phylum Chordata; class Amphibia; order Anura; family Bombinatoridae; genus Bombina; species Bombina bombina. The sequence goes on from NC_069506.1 coordinate 117,681,349, forward strand.
TATGTGTGTATGTGCATGTGTGTTTGCATATATTAGTGTGTGTTTTAGTGTGTGTAATTGTGTGTGTGCATGTTTGCATATGTGAGTGTGTGTTTTAATGTGTGTAAGTGTGGTTGTGTTTGCATGAGTGTGTTTGAGTATATGTGTGTATACTTATATGTGTATTAGATCACTGTTCTGTGTTTGGTACTGGTAGGTAATATGTAGGTTAAATTACGGTTTACTATGTACATTACAATAAGGGGGCTAAGTCACTTCACAGTGTTGGTTAATGGTGAAAAGAGGGTTAAACACTGTATTCTATGTATGCATCACTAGCAGGGAGGAAATAAAAACTAACTGCTCAGCTGCGGCACATATAAAGAAGACAAATATGAGATACTATTGACCAAGGGGGGAGGGGAGCAGGCATTTTTTGTTGTCTAGGGAAGCATAAAACCTAAATACATAACTTAACCTGCCGAGAAACAACCCATTTCCGACTATCTGCAGTCGTACTTATTGCCCAGCCAGCTATTTCCTTTACCTAATATGCTCTCCCTGTTCCAGGGCATTTGTTTACTGCATATCTCCTCAACTGATGTAATTTCTGTAATGTAATGACAAATAATGTAACCTATCAGAATGGCTGCTGTTCAGCACTGTGTGAGTTGTTGCTTCTATATAAATAAAACATAAAATAAAATTAGCTACACTTTCATGCATAAAAAATGCTCATATTAAGCTTTGTTTCTAGTTTATGGTGGTCATCAACTGGTCCTCTAGATCAGAAATTGCTAACTAGCAGCCTGTGGGCCACATATGGCAAACTTCACTAGTCTTTGTGGCCCATGAGAGAAAGCAGAACTTATAACAAGTGGAACTAAAAAGGTGGGCTTTGAGGAGTTCTGTTGAGTGGTGAAACAAGCAGGCCACAACTCAAAAGCACCCTCTAAAGGGTAGAACAACAGCAGACAAAGGGTGTTCTGCAGCCTTTCCTAAATCTGACCCTGTACTATTGGACATTTTTAGGAAATCCATGTGTGTGTTTTACAGCCATTAATTGAAATGTGGCCCTTTTGGCTTCTAAAATACAGATCTGTGGCCACATGCATTACAAAATTGTCTATCATGGTTCTAGATCAGGCATGTACCACGTATGGCCTGCAAGAATAGTTTTTGTGGCCCCTTGAAGTATACATGCACTGGTTATATGTTGCAGGTAAAAACAGACCTAAGAATTTGTACTTTGTCTGCCTCTGGTGGGCTTGCACAAAAGTTGACCTCAATTAGCAAGCGCCCATCTAAAAATGCCAATGAGATGAGGAACCCCAGACAGAGCTATTACAGCTATTAACTGTCAGTGAAGAACAGGAGCAACAAAAAAGAGTTATAATAATTAAAATAGGTTGGACATCACTTTTAAACAGGCCTAGGGCATTATGAAACCCAAATAACCCTAAGATGCACTAATAATATAATTTTCTGCCTTGGCTATTTCTTTTCTGTCACCTGAAGCCCTTTGGGCTCATTTGCATAATAGCTAGACCCAAGTAATTAATTGAACCTAGAAAAGCTTCTGTAGAAGGGATGTGCATTCATAGTATTCAGGCTGATTCAAGTGCTGAAGATGGTGTCAGCAAGTCACATTCAGCAATTTTTGGAACCAGATTTATTCTTGTGAAAGTACAACACACTAACATCTGTGCAATTCCAGATCTTAGTGTGTTGCACTTTTAGAAGAATAAATCCGGCTCTGAATATGGCCAAATGCGACCGCCATCTTCAGCATTCGGATCAGCCTGAATAATCGCAATGCACATCCCTATTCTGTAGCAATGCAGCTAACCTGTCAGGCCGTTTCATAAAGCAAATAATGCCAATCTCCACTATATACAGTCATAGAACATAAATCTTTCTTCATTAGATAGCAGACCACCAGATGTGTCCACTAGGACACAGGCTACTAAACCCCAATTTTTTCTTTCAGAATTGAGATAGAGCATGTAATTTTAAGCAACTTTCTAATTTACTCCTATTATCAATTTTTCTTCGTTCTCATGCTATCTTGATTTGAAAAAGCCGGACTTTTTTGGTTCAGCACCTGGGTAGTGCTTGCTGATTGGTGGCTAAATGTAACAGACCAATCAGCAAGCACTACCCAGGTGCTGAACTAAAAATGGGCTGGCTCTAAACCTTACATTAATGCTTTTTCAAATAAAGATAGCAAGAGAACGAAGAAAAATTGATAATAGGAGTAAATTAGAAAGTTGTTTAAAATTGCATGTTCTATCTGAATCATGAAAGAAAAATGTTGGGTTTAGTATCCCTTTAATAGCTTCTTCTAGTGTTTAAAAGCACTGCAGGCAAATCTCAGTCTCAGATCTTAAAACTTTGCCCAAAAAAGGAATATAAACACCATAATCTAAAAGCTGCATCTTGATTTACTGTTCTTTTTTTAATTAATTTACTTCATGTATAAATGTGTTGACAATAAAACCAAATCCATTAAAAATATTGGATATAAATTTGAAATACAAATGTGAGGTGTACAACATTATATGATGTTTATTAAATACCAGCATGTGTTTAATTGTCTCTTATCTATAATATTTCCCTGTTATATATGTAACTCCTCTCTTAGGGACCGATTTTAAAAAAATGTGCTGGTCTATACATTGTTTTTCACGCAGGCACTTACAGGAAAAGCCCTCATGGAATTCTATAAAAAAAAAGGGCTGTCCCTGCGAGTGCCGAGATGTTTCCCATATAAATAAGAGCTTTCTGCTATGTAAAAGTTTGCAATGGAGGATGAATTATACAGGGAGAACCCAGCGTATGTTTAAACTTTAATATTATGTTTAATACAAAATAAAATGATGCTGTTTTCAGTGTACTACACCTTAAAATCGCTGTTATTTTCATATGCATAGGTTTTCCTTTCAGAGTCATTAGTGTTTTGAGTAATTTGATAAAACCTCACCACCTTTAAATTTGTGAGAAAAACAGTGAGATCTGGAGGGTGAAAATGTTTAGAGAATTATGCTGGGATTTTAGAGATAGTTTTATACACGCCCATGTTCAGCCCATTTTACAAAAAAAACATTTTTTTTTATGTATTTTGAACTTTTAAGTACGAATTTCAATGTGTTTTTTGCACATCCAGTGTACTTAAATTATAATTTATGCTGTGCATATTAAAAACGATTTGTAATGTATATATCTTCTTCCCATATGAAAATGCAGTATACGCCCCTTTCAGGGTAAACTTTAAAAAATTCCAACATGGAAATAGAAGTAGTGGCTTACAAGCATTCTTATAGAATCTTGCCAGCCCAGAAAACTTTTGAGAATCAGACCCTCCAACTTCTTAGGAGTAATTGTGAAGGTAAACCTGAGCCTCTGCTGAGTGCAGAAGATTAGGATATAACTATATATATATATATATATATAAGATATATATAACTTAATTTTGCAGTGCCTCCACTTATTGAAAATACTTCCCAGGGATCACACTTTACTGAGACATATGGATACCCCAAACACACATGCACAATGATAAACCAGACACCATTTAAAGATACAATACCATATCTTATGGCTTTTTTACAAACAGTGAGTAAATACACCTGGTTATATAAACAGTGTCACATAAGTCCAAGCAGACTAGTTCAAGAAATTGCAATGGTGTAACAATAGGGATTTATATAGTGACATAATTATGCTTTCCTTACTTGCATCGATGCCTCTTTTAATACATGATAGTATTTTATTAGCCTTAGAAGCCACAGCCCTGCATTGTGACCCATTTTTAGCTTTTTATCTATAAGTACACCCAAATCCCTTTCCTCCTCTGTTTTGTTAAGTCTAGTCCCATTTAAATAAGTGGTTGTCTGCTTATTTTTACTTCCAAAATGTAGAACCTTACAATTTTCAGTATTAATTCTCATTTTCCATTTACCAGCCCATTCTTCATATTTGTTGTATATCCCCTTGCAAAGCAATTTCATCCTGCAGTGGCCTAATAACCGTAGACGACTTTGTATCATCTGCAAAAATAAAGATGTTGCTCATTAATCCTGTCTCCAAGTCATTAATAAAAATATTAAAAAGAACAGGGCCCAATACTGATCCCTGTGGGACCCCACTGATTAGCTGAGTATGATCCATTTACTAATACTCATTGCTCTCTGCTTCTATCCAGTTATTTGTATGGGTTTAAATGCTCTAGTAGTTTGTTTCATAGTATCTCCCATTGGTTCCTCTATTGTGTATACTGATGAAAATAACTAGCCTTCTCCCTGTCACTGTCAATTGTGTTACCCTTCACACATTTTAATGTACCTATATTTCCTTCTTAGATTTTTTTTTGTGCCATTTATATACCTAAAAAAACCTTTTGCGGGTTGACTTAGAATCCTTTGCAATTAATCTTTAATTGTAAATTTTGGCTAATTTAATAGCTTTTTTTTACATGCTTTGTTTCATTCCTTTTATATTTGGAATGTTGTGTCTGTACTATTTTCTTTGAATAGTATGCTAATTTTAGAAGAAAAGAACAATTGATACAAATTGTGAATTGCTAAAGAGTTGTAATAGCTGCACTAAAGCTACCAAAGTATCATTTATTTAGCTTGCTTAGACGTTACAAACACTCATTGCATCTAGTCTATACATAAATAACTCTAAAAGCATGTAAAATATAAAATAATAGTGGCAGAAAGTCTGAAAAATATCAGTTCCTGGAGCTGTTAAATACTAGTGGCAGATATACTGTGTGTCAAGAAGTATAGGAGCACTTAGTGCATACACACGCTTCAAACTTGATGTTTATAGGCAAATATAGCAGTACCTTGAGACAAACATTTATAGGGAAGCGATCCTGCTTTTTACAGCTTTTCTGTGAGGTATTTGAGAACTACAACCAGTTTGGAGCGTGCATATGCACTAAGTGCTCCTATACTTCTTACACACTGTATGTCTGCTACTAGTATTTAACAGCTTCAGGAACTGATATTTTGCGGACTGTCTATCACTAACATTTTATATTTTACATACTTTTAGAGTAATTTATGTGTGTGTGTGTTTGTAACGTCTAAACAAACTAAATAAATGTTACTTTTGTAGCTTTAGTGCGGCTATTGTCACTCTTTAACAATTGACAATTTATATCAATTGTTCTTTTTTTCTTAAATAAGCTTTCTTTTTTAATAGTGACTGCCAGCATATTGATTTTTTTTTTCCAAGAGCCAGATAAGGAGTGTAACAAAACTATATTTCAAATTTCTTTGAATAACTTAAATGCCCTACGTTTTATTTTTCCTAATTTCTCTTAACACATTTTTATTTAGCCACATTGGTTTGGTTTTATTTATTTTACTTTTATAACCATGTGGTGGTATAGGTTGATATGTATATTTAAATGTTATCAATTCATCCTCTGTATTTTTTATTAGAGAATACTTTGTCCCAAATTATGCTATTTACCGATTTCCATAAATCACTGAATTTTGCTTTCTTAAAATTAAAAATCTTGGTAGAACGCTTATAAAACTGCTTATGGAAAGTGATTTCAAACGTGGCCATGTTATGATCACTATTACCCAAATGTTCTTTGACTTCTGTGTTTGATATTATATCTGTATTGTTTGATAGCACTAAAGCCAATATAGCTTATTAATAGTTGTCTCCTCTATTAATTGTGACATGAAGTTATCTTTGAGAACATTTAAAAATCTATCTCCCTTAACTGAATTACTAGTTTAATTAGCCCAGTTTATTTTGAGGTAGTTAAAATCTACCATAATTACAGCACTGTTATTATTAGCAGCCGTACCTATATGCATTAGTAGCTGAGTTTCCTCCATGTCAGTAATGTTGGTGGCTTTTAGCATATTCCTAGCAATGTATTTTTTAGCATTTCCCCCCCCCCCTTTTTATTTAAAACCACATTGTCTCTACAAAAATATCTTCTCTTATTGTAGGGTTAAGGTGAGATTTAATATACATGCAAATTGCTCCTCCCCTTTTATTACTTCTGTCCCTCCTAAATAAAGTATAACCCTCTAAGTTAACTGCCCATTCATGTGAATTGACACCAGGCTTCCGTTATACTGATATCATACTCATCTTCTGTAGCAAGCGCTACCCAGTGTGCTGAACCAAAAATGGGCTGGCTCCTAAGCTTACATTCCTGATTTTTCAAAAAAAGATACCAAAAGAATGAATCAAAATTGATAATAGGAGTAAATTAGAACGTTGCTTAAAACTGCATGCTCTTTCTGAATCATGAAGGAAAAAAAATGGGTTTCATATCCCTTTAATACACTTTTTACCTCTTTGATTACCTTGTATCTAAGCCTCTGCCGACTGCCCCCTTATTTGAGATGTTTTGACAGACTTGCATTTTAACCAATCAGTGCAGACTCATAAATAACTCCATGGGAGTGAGCATAATGTTTATCTATATGACGTACATGAACTAGTGCTGTCTAGTTGTGATAAACTTTCAAAATGCACAGAGATAAAAGGCGGCCTTCAAGGGCTCAGAAATTACCATTTGAGCCTACCTAATTTAAGCCTTCAACAAAGACGTTTGATGATAAAAGTAAATTGGAAAGTTGATTAAATTGCATGCCTTATCTGAATCATGAAAGTTTAATTTTGACTGTGCCTTTAATAGGTATATATGAGTTTTTTAATCCGTTAAAGAGATAAAACACTCTTTCAAAGTTTAGATGGAGCACTTTAAAAATACTTAAGTTCTATGAATGCATGTACTTTACTCTCTTGGTATCCTTTGCTGAACGCATACTTAGGTTAATAAACAGCAATGCACTACTGGGAGAATAGCCCTCTTGTCATTGGTTCACCGGTTGTGTTCATCTAGGTTTTTGTAATGCATAGCTGCTCTAGAACGGACTTTAACTGTGTATTTAACCCCTTTGCACTACTCTAAGTGATTCTTAACTTGTATAACCTTCTTAATATTCCTCTTTATAATCATAGGCACAATAACTATCAACCTGCCCCTGTACATTCTAGGCTGGACTAACTACTATATATTGTTTTTAACCTGATCTGCCATAACACTAGTTTAATGTTGATCATATATATGTTAAGATGAACAAGCTAGTTCACTTTGATTGTACAGATTAGTTGTCACTGTTAATATGTTTCCCATCAAATCACAATCACCTCTTTACAGTATTATTATCAACTTTAGTAACAGCAAAAGCTCGATTTTGTGTTTTTAGGAAATAATGAATAGCTCTCTAAACATGTGTATTAACCCCTTGTGCCAATTGGACATAGGTATGTTACACCGTACTTTGCCCAGCATACTGTGTTGACGTAGTAACTAAATCCAAGGTGCTAATTCTATTTAAACAGAGTGATAGCAAAAATACTAATAATTTTCTGGTACTTTGAGCAAGTTTTTCTGTAACATTTCTGGTACCAAAGGGGTTAAGGAACACAAATCTGGGCCAGGAGCCAGCCAATAAATTTAGGCCATCCCTATGATAGCCAGATAGATAGATATATAGATCAGTCCTGTCAAATCACACAATCCTGTCATGTGACACAAGTTTTTTTATATTTTCTCCCAGTCACCTGGCTTTGCGCAAATATCACACGGTATTACTGGAAATCATGAAAACTTATCATGCATCAAAAGTACTTCTTTTAATTATTTGAAATGCCTCTCACTGCTGACCCAAATGTGACACATGAGTTGTATCTAACTATATATCTATATTTATATATATATATAAAAAAAATATATATATATATATATATATATAAATTGTCTAATATATGGCAATTCTGAATGAAAGATATCTTTCATTATATTGATAAAAAAAAATTAGCTGCGCATGTTCCCTCTCACTAGAATTATTTCCAAAAGAAATACAGCCATGACTTACCAGAGTCACACCAAGCCCCTTTTAAATATATAAATATACATATACAGTAGTAAAAAGGAAGTCAGCAATATATTTATTGAAATGATTAATGTTTGGTCTGAGGACGGGGGAGACCCTGAAAACGTTAATCATTTCAATAAATATATTGCTGATAATGGCGAGTGCCTTCCTTTTTACTACTGCATACTATTTTTTGAAGTGCACCCCGGGGGTTAATAATGGTGTGAGTGCTGGGCCTAATTTGGTAATTTCCACTTAGGGGTATACTCACTTTTGTTGCCAACGGTTTAGACATTAATGGCTGTGTGTTGAGTTATTTTGGGGGGACAGCAAATTTACACTGCTGTTATACAGGCTGTACACTCACTACTTTACATTGTAGCAAAGTGTCATTTCTTCAGTGTTGTCACATGAAAAGATATAATTAAATATTTACACAAATGTGAGGGGTGCACTCACTTGTGTGGGATACTATATATATATATATATATATATATATATATATATATATGTATTAATATACAAATTAGTACATGCTATGATTTATTATTTTTCATTTAGATTTTCTAACTAGTAGACCAGACATCTGAATCTAACCATTTTTTTTTATTGCATTTGTAAAGATTTATGTTTTAAATGTTTATGGATTGTTTGATTTAATAAATGCTTTTCAGGCATCTGTACTTCACATGAATTCATTTATTGTTATATCTTGTACATAATTCAAGTGGCTTTAGAAGTTCAAATTGTGCCTATTTAAATAGATTTGAATGGATTAAATGGACATAATACCCAACAGTTTTCTTTCATGATTCAGACAGTGCATGCCATTTTAAACAAATTTCTAATTTGCTTCTATTATCAAAGTTTCTTAATTCTCTTGCGGCTAGATTACGAGTTTTGTCGGTAAAAACTTGTGTTGCTAACAAGCCTTTTTTTCCCAGCGCTCACTTTAAACAACGCTGGTATTACAAGTTTTCTGAATGGCTGCGTTAGCCTCAGAAAAGTGAGCGTTGAGCAAATTTAGCGTCCCTTCTCCCTGTAATACCAGCGTTGCTTACATCCGATTGGCTGATTAAATCAACCAGATTTTTCCTACCTTAATTCCGATTGGCTGATAGAATCCTATCAGCCAATCGGAATTCGAGGGACGCCATCTTGGATGACGTCATTTAAAGGACCAGCCATTCGTCGGGTAGTCGTCGGCCTAGAAGGATGTTCCGCGCCGGAGGTCATCAAGATGGAGCTGTTCCTCATCAGATGGATGAAGATAGAAGATGCCGCTTGGATGAAGATGTCTGCCGGACCGGATGTCCTCTTCTGCCCGGATAGGTTGAAGACCTCTGCCGGTCCGGATGTCCTCTTCTGCCCCATCGGATGACAACTGGTGCCCGGTTGGGTGAAAACGGCTCAAGGTAGGGTGATCTTCAATGGGGTAGTGTTAGATTTTTTTAAGGGGGCATCGGGTGGGTTTTAGAGTAGGGGTGTGTGGGTGGTGGGTTGTAATGTTGGGGGGGGTATTGTATTTCTTTTTTTTACAGGTAAAAGAGCTGATTACTTTGGGGCAATGTCCCGCAAAAAGCCCTTTTAAGGGCTGGTAAAAGAGCTGATTACTTTGGGGCAATGCCCCACAAAAAGCCCTTTTAAGGGCTGGTAAAAGAGCTGATTACTTTGGGGCAATGCCCCGCAAAAGGCCCTTTTAAGGGCTATTTGTAATTTAGTTTAGGATAGGGAATTTTATTATTTTGGGGGGCTTTTTTATTTTATTAGGGGGCTTAGATTACGTCTTGTAATATTTTTTTATTTTTTGTAATTTAGTGTTTGTTTTTTGTAATATAGCTTAGTTTATTTAATTGTATTTTATTTTAGATAATTGTAGTTAATTTATTTAATTAATTTATTGATAGTGTAGTGTTAGGTGTATTTGTAACTTAGGTTAGGATTTATTTTACAGGTAATTTCGTAATTATTTTAACTAGGTAGCTATTAAATAGTTATTAACTATTTAATAACTATTGTACCTAGTTAAAATAAATACAAAGTTGCCTGTAAAATAAATATAAATCCTAAAATAGCTACAATGTAACTATTAGTTATATTGTAGCTATCTTATGGTTTATTTTATAGGTAAGTATTTAGTTTTAAATAGGAATAATTTATTTAATTATAGTAATTTTATTTAGATTTATTAAAAATAGATTTAAGTTAGGGGGTGTTAGAGTTAGACTTAGGTTTAGGGGTTAATACATTTAATATAGTAGCGGCGACGTTGGGGACAGCAGATTACGGGTTAATAATTGTAGGTAGGTGGCGGCGATGTTAGGGACGGCAAATTAGGAGTTAATAACAAATTTTATAGTGTTTGCGAGGCAGGATTGCGGCGGTTATTATAGTGGCGGCGATGTCCGGTCGGCAGATTACGGGTTAATAAGTGTAGGTAGGTGGTGGCGACGTTGGGGGGGGCAGATTATGGGTTAATAAATATTATGTAGGTGTCGGCAATGTTAGGGGAAGCAGATTAGGGGTTCACAGGTATAATGTAGGTGGCGGCGATGCCCGGTCGGCAGATTAGGGGTTAAATAATTTTATTATAGTGTTTGCGATGTGGGGGGGCCTCGGTTTAGGGGTTCATAGGTAGTTTATGGGTGTTAGTGTACTTTTTAGCACTTTAGTTAAGAGTTTTATGTTCCGGCGTTAGCCCATAAAACTCTTAACTACTCACTTTTATATGCGGTAGGAGTCTTGGAGGTAGAGGCTGTACCGCTCACTTTCTCCAAGACTTGTAATACCAGCGTTAGCAAAATCCCATTAAAAAGATAGGATACGGGGGGGCGGAGTTAAGCCACGCAGGTCGATGGCAGCATCTTGCTAGAGCTCCTGAGCCCCGTGGTGTTAAATATGCAAAAAAAGAGCATCTGGTTTTATTTTTTTTTTCATGTCCCTACTTACTTTGGCTCATGAACAAATGGAGTGACCAAATACTGAAGCAATAACGGATTCCGGCCAAAGTACATAACAATACAGCGGAGCGTGGTGGTGCCGGGGCCTACATCACACATACTGACGGATTCGGTGACAGACGGAGAGGCCGCCTTGCGGGTAAACAAAGTGAGCGGTGAGACTGGATGGGCAATAACGGAGGAACAAAGATAGGAGCGGGTGAGTTCGGCTGGCGCCGTTAAGGCGTAACTAACAAGTAGACAGTGCGGGAGGCACTGGGCCCGTTGAAAGGGGGATATTGCCGGGCTTGGGCTGAAGCGCAGTGACATTGCACCGGAGGCAGGTTGGCCATACCTTACTGGGACAATGAGGGCTTCAGCCGTAGAATAGCCTTTAACTTAACACAGAGCCCAAACCTACGCAGTTACTGGGGTAGCGGTCAGGCCTTACTCCCTCATCATTTGAATAGAAAGGAGAGCTCTCCCGCCAGCAGAAAACAAAGTGTACAGTCCTCTCAGAAACGTTTCAGGGTGGATGATAACTCTCTCTTGTTTAACAATAAAGGCCTTCACTGTAAACAGCAGAGTATTTCCACCAACCTAACAAGAACTGTACAGTTAAGAATCTAACAATAAAGGGCCACCTCCTGCAAAGGAATAGAAATTTGATCTGAGCTCAGGCTAGCCTCTGGGTGCACACGAAAGCCACAATCAATATAAATTAAAGTGCTTTACTCATCTCATATACACTGGGATGCCCAACAAAAAGCTGACTAGAGGGGAGAAAGGCTGCAGCAGCAGAACTTTGAGCCATTACCTCAAGGCAAAAGATTCACAGGCTACAGATCCTCTAAATAAAGACTTAATAGAACAGCAATCAGTAATGGCCGCAATGGGCACTGCAGACGACCTGCCAACTAACTATGTAACCAAAGAGGATCTTAAATTGCTATCTTCTAAGGAGGATATCAAAATAGTAATGCACGAGGTGCGCACTTTGCATAAAGAACTACATAAAGACATATCTACACTAAAGGATAGAATCACGGTTATTGAGGATGGCCAGACTGCGTCCTCTAGCACTGTGACACATCTTGCCACTAAAGTATCTTCTCATGATGGTTTAATACAGTCTTTGAATGATAAGATAGAAGACTTAGACAATCGGAGTCGTCGAAACAATTTAAGGGTGAGAGGGGTGCCGGAATCAGTAGCACCAGTGGCAATAGAGGGATTCCTTCAAAGCCTGTTTAGGACTGTCAAAGAGACACCCAATTCGCCTGACATACCCATTGAGAGAGCGCACAGGGCCCTGCGGCCCAGACCACCTCCTAAAGCGCCACCACGTGACATCATTCTCAGAATTCTTAACTTCCGAGACAAGGAGGAAATATTACGTAACTCTCGAGCAAAGCAACCGCTCTCACATGCAGGTATCCCAATACAAATTTACAGTGATTTAAGCCCGGTGACTCTGCAGAAACGCAGATCCCTGTCACATATTACATCTATATTGCAAGCTCACAAGATTCCGTACCGCTGGGGTTTCCCAGTGGCGATCATAGCCACAAAAGATAATAAGAACATAGTCTACCGCACAGAAGAAGACCTTCCACAGTTTTGTCAAGATCTACAGGTTACTATACCACATCCAGTAGCACCGGCGACCTCCACAATGCGACTGGAACCGCCAATTGAAAACCAAGAAAGGCCAACATAGGAATTTTTTCTCATCTCTGTAATGGCCCCGAGAATGGATTATAAGATAAATGACCCCGGGACTATGAGGACACAACTCATCCTAAATATTATGAAGCCATAACTAACATTTGGCCGACAGGACATCTATCTTTTGGAAGACTTTGCCTGAAGTAAATTGCTTTTCTCTTCTATCATAGCAATGACTTGCTGTTTTCTAAGTAATATCTAAGGCACTGTTAACTTTTAGGCAACATTCAGGTAAGACAATGCTGATTACATGTCTTGCCGGGGATTTGTCTTTGTCCGGCTGAGAGCAACAATACAAAGTGTTGTGAAATTCTATTTAGGTAGACATAAGGGTTTATTGAGGATGTAACAGCAATGTGAATGTGAAGTTTATGACCCTTGTATTTCATCTTTTCATACTGAGGTACTGAATAAATTGCAATCATTTTACTACTGTACAGGTTAGATTGCTTAGAAGTATTTAAAAATAACATTGCTCTTTGTTGATACAGTCCCAGCTAGCTAACAAACGTTTATTTACTAGAGGCAATCTAGGAATGTTTGTTCATTGAATGGTATAAAAAAAAAAAAAAGAAAAAGTAACCGCACTGCTGCCTATTTCACACAAATTGCAAAATATGGACAGGGTAAATGTGTTTGCACTTTTTGGTTGATAGGTTGGATAGCCCATTCCACATAAATGAGGATGTTGGACTTACTACAAAACTGCAGGGACTGATCGGCTGGACTAATGCCTAGCACATTGTTATTTGATGTTATTACAGTTTATAGTTTATAAATGTTATTATCTGTTTAATTGAAAGAACTAAAATATGTTTATCTGCTAACCACTCAATTTCTCGGAGGTATTCGGGAAGATATTATATATAGGTCAAGCCGAGTTTAGGGAAATTTCTTGTTATGGGAGATATATAAGTAACAGTATGCAAATCTCTAGATAGCTCTAAAAAGAGAGGAGATTTATCTCTATCTCATGTTTAATAAATGATTCGTTTATAACGCATATTCATCACAGGGACACATCCCCTCTCATTTTCTTTGTTCTATTTCTTTTCTCTGAGACTTTGTGTTTCTCCACAGAGTATCCTTCGCACCTTTGTAAAGGATATTCATATCTATACACTTATTCAGACCAGAGTTTCCACTAGTTTCCACTACTAGACATTTTTCTGACTTATTGTTGCTTCTTTATCTATCCTTTCCCCGCTAACACAACATTTTCTGACGTTGTGTTTCTCCTTTCTTTGCCCTTCCCTTCCCTTTTCCTGAGCGAGAGCTAAGTACTACACATAAGACAGGCCGGGTGATTAGGCATGCCATCACTTAAAAGAGGAAAGATTGCAGACCAAACCTTTACTTTGTCTACAATAAATGTGAAGGGGTTAAATAGCCCAGGTAAAAGGTTGATCGTCACAAGAGAACTTAACAAACAAGGCCACTCCATACTATTTTTACAGGAAACCCATTTTCAGAGGGGTAGGGAGCCAGTATGGAAAAATCAGAAGTATCCCTTAATGTTTTTTGCCTCTAATGTCAAAAAGAAAAACGGGGTGGGTATACTGCTTCATGGGTCCATCCCCTTACAGCCATCAACAATAATTAAAGACCCAGAGGGACGATACCTGATGATAGTGGGTCTTCTGTTTGGGAGACCTATCACCCTTCTCAACGTTTATGGCCCCAATACGGATCAACATCATTTTATTAAAAAAATCTCACGCCTCCTACTAGACCATCGTAAGGGAATGGTACTGTTAGGGGGGGACTTTAATTTTTCTTTTAACCCACTCATTGACACCTCTAACTCAGTAACAAGTACACCTAAAAATATTTTAAAGATCGCCAAGACTGCCATTCATGCCCTTAACCTGCATGACGTTTGGCGAACTCTACACCCCACGATGAGAGATTTTACATACTATTCTAGTGTACATAAAAAATACTCTCGTATTGATTATATATTTACAGACTCAGTGGGTCTTTCCTCTGTGAGCGCAAGTGAGATTGGCTCAATAACATGGTCAGACCATGCACCGGTCACTTGTACGGTGGTCTGGCCAGAAACACCTTTGACTGAGTTTGTATGGAGACTAGACGATCATCTATTAATGGATCCACTTATATCGGACAAAATAGGTAAGACTCTGACGGAATTTTTCACTTTTAACACACATAATGACACATCCAGCTCTAATAATTGGGAAGCACACAAGTGCGTTGTTAGAGGGGAGCTAATTAAAATCAGAGCAAGGAAACTGATTGAAAAAAGACAAAAATATGAAAGTTTACACACCAGTATACACCTTTTAGAGCAAAGACACAAGGCTAGTCCGAGGGATCCCTCTCTCTGGATACAACTGACTAATACTAGAAGGGAGCTAAAGGATCTTATTGTATCAGATGCGCAGCGACAAGCTCTATACCTCCGTTGCTTGTACTATGATGAGGGCAATAAACCAGGTAGGCTGTTGGCCAGATCAGTGCAAAGGAAAAAATACAAATCATTTATACATTCCCTTAGGACTGCAGACTCAGGGGAGGTAAGGGATAGCAAGGGTATAGCCAACGAGTTCAAAAAATATTACCAGTCCCTTTATAACTTAAATTCGCCAACGGGTTCGACGGTCAGCACAAAGTCTGATAGTAAACAATTCCTAGTTACGGAATATTTGAGAGACCTGCCCCTTGAAACTCTATCGGAAGATGAGTCAGCCACTCTTGATTTACCCATTACTGAAAAAGAAATATTGCAAGCCATAAAAGATTTACCGTCGGGGAAATGTCCAGGTCCAGATGGCTTTACTACAAAATACTACAAAATTTACAGGGCCCTCCTGACCCCTCATCTTGCCACTCTTTTTAATGAATTGTCATCTACCGGAAAGCTTCCGCGACAGATGCTTGAAGCGCATATTTCTGTTTTGCCCAAGCCGGGTAAGCTCCCGAATACCCCGAGCAATTTTCGCCCTATTTCCCTTTTGAATACGGACATTAAAATTCTAGCAAAGGTCCTGGCCAATCGCATAACCAGAATTCTCCCTAAGCTGATCTCCACTGACCAGGTGGGCTTTGTGCCAGGCCGAGAGGCCAAAGACAATACTATCAGGATTCAGCATATTATAGATTATGCTAGGGCCAATTCTCTTCCTTTATCACTTATATCAACAGACGCCGAAAAGGCCTTTGATAGAGTGGATTGGCTCTATCTTAGACAAGTTTTATCTAAGATGAACTTTGGTGAACCCTTTCTAGATATGATCTTTTCACTTTATTCCACTCCAAATGCTAGAGTAAGAGTTAATGGGGGGTTATCTGATACGTTCAATATAACTAATGGAACTAGGCAGGGCTGCCCACTGTCACCGCTGCTATTTGTATTGTCTTCTGAAGGCCTTGCCCAAAGGATCCGACTGAATAAGCGGATCACAGGCATAAAAATTGGTAATCTTAATAACAAATTAATGATGTATGCTGACGATATACTTTTCACCCTATCTAATATAGAAGTCTCAATCCCTGAATTACTTGAGGAATTACAAGCATATGGTAAGGCCTCTAACTTTCATTTAAACCTGACTAAATCAGAGCTCCTCAATATCTCATCCCCCCCTCAGATAGTAGACCGATTAGTCTTAGAACACCATCTCAAAGTTGCCAAAACCAAGCTTAAATACTTAGGTATATATATCACTAAAGACTCTGGGTCCCTATTTTCAAATAACTATACTCCTCTGAAAAATGAGATTGTGAGAGACCTGGGCTCTTGGAATAATAAATTGCTTTCTTGGTTGGGCAGGGTGGGACTCATCAAGATGAACATCCTGCCCCGTTTATTGTTTTTGCTTCAGACTTTGCCGATACCCCTACCTTTAAAATTTATTACACAGCTGCAATCTATCATAGACAACTTTATAGGGAAAGGTAGGAAAAATAGGGTATGTAGACGAACTTTATGTCTGCCAAGGGTGAGGGGAGGACTCGGAGTACCTGATATTGGACTCTATAAGAAGGCCATAGCCCTACAACATATAATTGAGTGGAGTCATAACTCTGAGGGCAAAGCATGGGTCCAATTAGATAATAATATACTTGATAGAGGTAATGTGGCGACATTGGCATGGATAGAAGTTAAAAAAAGACCAGACACCATATATTTGTACCCGACTATAGCAGAGACATTCAAGGTATGGGATAAACTAATAGCAACAAGTACACATATCTCATCCATTTGTTCTCCACTTCTCCCTATCAGAGAAAACCCAGACCTACCCATTAATAGCTCACAAACAACAGGGAAGCCAAAATATGGACTTAGAGAGGGTACACTGCACTTTGCAATAGAACAAAGGAAGATTGCAACCCTAGAAAAATTACAAACGTGGGACAAAGCGCTCTTTCATAACTGGTTAACAAGAGCTCAATTGGTACATTTCGTTATTACTCACAAACACAAGCATAAATTTCAGAGGGAACTTACTACTTTTGAGAGATTATGTACACAACCCTTACCACCAAGACATACAATTTCTATCTTATATAAACTTCTTCTGCATTCAGACGACACTTTACCAACATTCACACAGGCTTGGAAGGCTGAAATGGGAACTGAATTTGATACTAAAATGTGGCACTGCTCCTTTCGTAAAGCATTGCAAGCCTCTTCATCAGCAAGTATGCAAGAAATGCATTTTAAATTGATCAGCCGCTGGTACCAGACTCCAGCTAGGATCCACAGATCCTTTTCACATGCTAGTGATAGATGCTGGAGAAGCTGCGGTCAAAGGGGATCCATGTACCATATTTGGTGGACTTGTCCTACCGTTAAAAGTTATTGGAAAGAAGTATTTTCTTTAATGTCCACCATTCTTGATATACCATTAGAACCCAATTTCAACACCTTGTTATTTTTAGAAATACCCAAAATACAAAATAAAATTAAAAAGTCGCTCCTGTTGATAATGATTAACAGTAGCAAAAAACTAATACCTAAACACTGGAAGTCCAGTACACCCCCTACTCTCTCGGAGTGGCTTTCCCAAACAGAGGACCTGCTGAGACTGGAGCGTTTCCACTACTTAAAGACAGATCAGTTGGATAATTATCAAGGGATGATTGACCTGTGGGGAAGTAACAAAACTTGATGGTGATTATAAATAATCTTTGCATGGTCTGTTTCGACTAAGTAGGAAGAGCAACATTTGCTTTTCATCTAATAAATTAAAGGTGGCTCTCGCTTGGAAATACCCCTTCCCCCTCCCCTTCCCCCCCCCTTTTTTTCCTCCATTTATCCTTTTCATTCTTTTCTTTCTTGACTCTTACTTTCTCTTTATTCTTATTATTCCAGTTACAAACTCTTGGATTAGAATATTGGATTGACAGAGTTTAGAAACATTGGGAACTATTACCACTGTTTTGATAGAAAGTTTGATATATTATATGCTTTTACATATGAATAACAGTGATTTGTAAGTATAATGTTGACTCTGTGAATCTGACTTTATTTTGTTAATGCTGTGACTTTGAATTCTCTAATAAAAAAAAAAAAAAAATAGGATACGCAATTGATGTAAGGAGATTTGCGGTACGCTCGAGTCGCGGAAGAAAAGTGAGCGGTACACGTGTACCTGCCAGACTCGTAATACCAGCGGGCGTTAAAAAGCAGCGTTAGGACCCCTTAACGCTGCTTTTTATGGCTAACGCCAAACTCGTAATCTAGCCGATTGTATCTTGTTGAAAAGCAGGAAATGAACATAAGCGCAAGAAGCATGAGCATGTTAGGAGCACTATATGGCAGCAGTTTTGCAAGAATATTATCCATTTGTAAAAGCACTAGATGGCAGCACTATTTCCTGCCATTTAGTGCTCCACACACCTACCTAGGTATCTCTTCAACAAAGAATATCATGGGAATGAAGCAAATTTGATAATAGAAGTAAATTTGAATATTTTTTTAAATTATATGTTCTATTTAAATCACAAAAGAACATTTTTGAGTTTCATATCCCTTTAACCACATATATTATTTTAGTAAAACAAACTCTTATGGACGGGAATGAGATCCTTTGATTTCTTTAACTTACAAAATCATCATAAAAGTAAAACAAAAGAATTAGTTATCTCAGACCCAGCCAGCTTTCATAGCCGTAATACTTATAGTGATCTAAGATAGGAAATTCAATTTAACTTCCAAAATCATCATTAAAATTAAATTGAATTGAATGTTATCTTATCACTAAAACTACCAACATTATCATAAAAGTATTATAGAATAAACTATCTCTGACCACTCTAACTTCTAAAGTTGTTATGAGGCTTAAAAATATCAGAATTAAAACTTTCATGGTTCATGCATATTTTAGTGACTTTCTAATTTACTTCTATTACTTAATCTGACTTAAAGGGACAGTCTAGGCCAGTCTAGAGCATGTAATTTTAAACAATTTTCCAATTTACTTTTATCACCAATTTTGCTTTGTTCTCTTGGTATTCTTAGTTGAAAGCTTAACCTAGGAGGTTCATATGCTAATTTCTTAGAACTTGAAGGCCACCTCTTTTCAGAATGCATTTTAACAGTTTTTCACCACTAGAGGGTGTTAGTTCACGTATTTCATATAGATAACACTGTGCTCGTGTACGTGAAGTTATCTGGGAGCAGGCACTGATTGGCTAAACTGCAAGTCTGTCAGAAGAACTGAAATAAAGGGGCAGTTTGCAGAGGCTTAGATACAAGATTATCACAGAGGTTAAAAGTATAGTATTATAACTGTGTTGGTTATGCAAAACTGGGGAATGGGTAATAAAGGGATTATCTATCTTTTAAAACAATAAAAATTCTGGTGTAGACTGTCCCTTTAATTCTCTAGGTACTATTTGTGGGAATGCATAACTAGGTAGGCTCCAAAGCAGCAATGTACTACTGAGAGCTAGCTAGTGATTGGTAGCTACACACGTCTGCCTTTTGTCATTGGCTCACCAGATGTGCTCAGGAAGGTTCAATTAGCGCAGTGTTGCTCTGAAGCTGACTTTAACTATGTGTTTAACACATTAGGAATAGTGCACTATATGCAAGCCACAGTACAATAATAAAATGGGCTAATACAGGGTATTTTCTTTTTTACACTTGTATGTCAATTTAAATAGAAACTTGCTGTATCTTGTATAATTGTTCATAATATTAATGTAAAAGTTGAAAAAAAAAATAAAGAATAATATATATAGTAACATAACCTAAATATTAATATAAACTTACAATAATTCAGTATTAAAAGTATTAAAAGTATTCAGTATTGGAGGAAATCTCGGAGTTCAGCTGACTTTCTTCACTACAAGTTCATCCTGAACTCCTACTATTCTGCCCTTAATCTTTATAAGCAACAACATTTTTCTAATCTCATCTCTACTCTTTCCTCTAACCCTAAACGTCTGTTCGCCACGTTCAACACTCTTCTCCGCCCACCCCCACCTCCTAACACAACCTCTCTCTCAGCTCAAGATTTTGCAAGCCACTTCAAAAACAAAATTGACTCCATCAGAAGTGAAATCAGCTCTCAACATACTTCCAATCTCCCACCCCCTCAAAATCTCACGATCACCCAAAACCCAAATATCCAGAAATGCAGCTCTTTTGCCCCTGTTAATGAGGATGAAGTTTCTGCCCTTATACTGTCCTCCCACCTCACTACCTGTCCCCTCAACCCCATCCCCTCACAGCTACTCCCCTCCCTCTCTTCTACCCTCACCCCCATACTCACACACATTTTCAACCTCTCCCTCAGCACTGGTATATTTCCCTCATCTCTAAAACATGCACTGGTCACACCTATCCTCAAAAACCTTCCCTTGATCCAACCTCCCCTTCCAATTACCGCCCTATTTCCCTACTCCCTCTTGCCTCAAAGCTCCTCGAAAAGCTAGTTTACACACGTCTATCCCATTTCCTTACACTAAACTCTCTTCTTGACCCACTGCAATCTGGATTTCGTTCCCATCACTCTACAGAGACAGCAATTATCAAGGTTACCAATGACCTACTTACAGCAAAATCCAAAGGCCACTTCTCTCTGCTTATCCTCCTTGACCTGTCTGCAGCCTTTGACACTGTTGACCACCCTCTTCTGCTCCAAACCCTCCAATCCTTCGGCATCTGTGACACAGCTCTCTCGTGGTTCTCTTCCTATCTGACTAACCGTACATTTAGTGTAGCCTTCTCCGGAACATCATCTGCCCCGTTACCACTTTCTGTTGGGGTACCTCAAGGCTCTGTCCTTGGTCCCCTTCTCTTTTCAATCTACACGTCATCACTAGGTTCCTTAATAAAGTCCCATGGGTTTCAATACCATTTGTATGCCGATGACACCCAAATCTACCTCTCTGCACCAGATCTACCTCCTTCCTTACTAACCCGTGTCACTAACTGTCTTTCTCACATTTCATCTTGGATGTCCTCTCACTTCCTTAAGCTAAATCTCTCCAAAACTGAACTCCTTATTTTTCCCCTTTCTTCCAATGTCTCCACCCCCAAAATTTCTATAACTGTTGATAATTCCATTATTACCCCTACCCCGCACGCCCGATGTCTTGGGGTCACACTTGACTCTGATCTTTCCTTCACTCCTCACATTCAGTCCTTGGCTAAAGCCTGCCACTTCCACCTTAAAAACATTGCTAAAATTAGACATTTCCTTACACAAGATACAACTAAGATTTTAATCCACTCTCTCATCCTTTCCTGCCTTGACTACTGCAATTCCGTCCTCTCTGGTCTACCTAGCTGCCGCATAGCTCTTTTACAATCCATTATGAATGCCTCTGCCAGGCTCATCTTCCTTACTCGTCGCTCTTCATCTGCTGCACCTCTCTGCCAATCCCTTCACTGGCTTCTTCTTGCCTCTAGGATTAAACATGAAATCCTCACCCTGACATATAAAGCTCTCAACTGCACTGCTCCCCCCTACATCTCAGAACTTGTCTCTAGATAATCTCCCTCCCGTCCCCTTCGATCAGCTCAGGATCTCCTCCTCTCCTCTTCTCTTGTTACTTCCTCACATTCACGTTTACAGGACTTCTCCAGACTGGCCCCCATCTTGTGGAATTCCCTGCCTCGCTCCATAAGACTCTCCCCTAGTTTTAACAGCTTCAAGCACTCCCTAAAACCTCTACTATTCAGGGATGCATACAACCAACACTAACCTTCCTAACTCCATTGCTTTCCCCTTGAACCCCTTAGAATGTAAGCCTATGGGCCCAGCTGTTTACAGATCGCTTCATAAGAGCCGACTACAACAGTGAAACTCTCGGCAGGGCCCTCTACCCACTTGACCCCTACAAAGCTATCCTGCACACCGACTATGTTTACAGCGCTGCGGAATCTGTTGGCGCTCTACAAATACCTGATAATAATAATAATAATAAAAGGCCATCTGCGTGTTTGCATGCGTAATCCTATTTTTTGCATGCACTTAAAATCTGGATATAATGTAACAGAGACTTTTTATCTCCAAACCTACTCCATAATTTTTTTTCAAAGCAAACAATAATGTACCCCATTAGATTAATCTGCCTGCTTAATTTAAAGGGAGAGTAAACCTTATAATGCTAGCACAGCAAGTCATATTGTGCCGGTAGCATGTAGAGGGAAACTGCACTGCACTGTTGGTGCAGTCCTGATTGGCTGTAGCGCCTGCAGCTCCATATTAACAAAAAAAGCAGCCGATCTGGAGGTGCACAAGGGAGCTCTACAATACTGAATTACTGAGGTGCATTAATCAATAAATCAATGTACAATACAACTTTTACTCATGCACACTTTTAAAGGTACAGTAAACCTTCTAAAAACAAATACAACAAAATAAGCTTTACTGTCCCTTTAATGAATATTTGAATAGCTGGTATTGCTGTAGCTTTGCCTAAAATGTCTTGTATAGCTCTGCATTTAAAAAAAACATTGTTCTACATGTTTATAATTTGTTTATAGCTTTGAACAACAACAAAAAATTCAACCAACTTTGTTTATCCTTTCTTGATCAAGCTTAAAGTACATATGTTTGTATTTTTATTTTTCACTTAATATGATATATTTCTACACTATTGGTTATTTCCAGCCTAATTTATTTCTCCCAACCGCAATATCAGACATCCCAACTCTCCCTGAAGTTCAGGGAGTCTCCCTGATTGTAATAGCGGCTCCCTGATGCCAGCAAATGGAGTGCAATCTCCCTGAAACTCCAAGTACCATGATCCAATGTGGCCCAAATCCGGAAAAGTGTTTCTTTAAGGAATGCCTTTAGTTGCTGGGACGTTATAGAACCCTCAAAGCATGCATCAGTAACTAAAAAGCCCCCACTTAGTCTAATAAAATAAAACACAAATACTACCTTATTTAATGCACGTAATTAAACTCTGTATTCTAAAATATTTAAAGGGACATTATACACTCATTTTTTCTTTGCATAAATGTTTTGTAGATGATCTATTTATATAGCCCACTAAGTTGTTTTTTTTTTTAATAAATGTATAGTTTTGCTTATTTTTAAATAACATTGCTCTGATTTTCAGACTCCTAACCAAGCCCCAAAGTTTTATTTGAATACCGTCAGCTACCTTCTCCAGCTTGCTGCTGTTTGTGTAAAGGGTCTTTTCATATGCAAAAGAAGGGGGAGGGGGGGAGTGTCTTATTTGCCACTTGCAGTGGGCTTTCCAGCTACCTTTTCAACAGAGCCAAACTGACAGCTTCTAAGTAAGTTTTTAAACAGTTTTATACTGGATTTTTATATCAGTATCTGTGCATCTTATTCTTTATAGTAGTGTCTATTACATGCAGTTATATGAAAATGAGTGTATACTGTCCCTTTAAGCATTCAACAAGCGTACGATCACTGGAAAAAAAGGTTTGTTGTATGTGGTTGAGCAATAAAGCTACTTTTTTTTTAATGTGACTTTAGCAGGAAGCTACTTTAATGAGAAGTCTATCTTATTTAGGGTTTCAAGGTGTCCAATATATAACTGCGAGGGGGGGGGGGGTGAAACCACCTCTCTGAAATTAGTTTTTGCAGGTTATGATGTCTGCAATATAGAAATAATGTTAAGGCAAACCAAATATAGGAACACACTGCACATCTGCTGCTTGCCCATTGAATTTAAAAGGCCTATGAAACATGATTAACCTATATACATGCACAAATATATTTTATATATATATATACTGCTAGAAGTGATGAGGGGGGGTATCCTTTGTGCAGTCAGTAAAAGTTCCAGGGATTAATAGATGCTACTGCTGTTGCTGCAGGATTTCTGACACAATGCAGCAGAAATTATACACAGGTAGTGAAGGAAAATCGGGGCGGCGGGGGAATTTCTGCAAACTGATATGTCTCAAAGTTGCTCTTTACTGACAGAATTTATATCATATCCTTCAGCGATTATACCTTTCTGAATATGGATGACGCTCAGGCCTTTGCATAAATACATTTTAGAAACATCTAAATATTTTCTATAAACAAAGAGACGCTGCTAAGTGCATTTTCAAGCAGATAAAATCTTAGAAATGATTTAATGTGGCACACCTGCAGAATCAGCAGCAGCTCTTTAGCTGGGGATTACACTGACAAACAGACAGCAGACATTGACTGCAAAGTATGAGAGACAGAGGGAAAGCAATATGATACACAGAGAAATTAGAGCAGGTTTGGAGACCATCATTATATTTTACTAGATTATATACAAAAAAAGGAGAAAAAAATATGGATTTTACAGCACTATTGCTACTGAAACATAATTTTTACTATTAAATGTAGATTACAAATATGTATAACCGACCATACATATATTTTTAGTCTACATTTAAAGGGATATGAAACCCAATTTTTTTTCTTTCGTGGTTCAGATAGCGCATTCAATTTCTGGGTAGCGCTTGCTGATTGGTAGCTACAATTAGCCACCAATCATCAAGCGCTACCCAGGTGCTTAACCAAAAATAGGCCAGCTCCAAAGCTTCCTGCTTTTCAAATAAAGATACCAAGAGAACAAAGAAAAAATGAGAATAGAAGTAAATTAGAAAGTTGCTTAAAATTGCATGCTCTATCTCAGTGATTTTTAACCTTTTTTTGCCGTGGCACACTTTTTTTACATTAAAAAATCCTGTGGCACACCACCATCCCAAAATTTAAAAAAAATCACACATTGTAGCCTAATACAGCATACATATATATACACATACACACAAATACACACATACTGTATGTATTGTGCTGTTATGCCATGCCTCCTACAAACTACCCCTGCACTGGGAGTAAAAAACAAGAAAAGTTTAAAAAATATGTCACACTGTTGTCAGTCTGCCGTGGCACACCTGAGGATCCCTCACGGCACACTGGTTGAAAAACACTGCTCTATCTGAATCATGAAAGAAAAACATTGGTTGCATATCCCTTTAATAGTAAACGTTATGTTTTAGTAGTAATAGTGCTGTATATTTCCTACTTTTTCTCCTCCTTTTTTTTGTATTTAACTTTATTTTGGGGATTAAGCACCGGGCTGATCTAGGGGATTAAAGAGACACAAAACCCAACATTTTTATTTTATGATTCATATAGAGCATGCAATTTTAAACAACTTTTAAATTTACTCCTATTATCTAGTTTGCTTCATTCTCGTGGTATCCTTTGTTGAAGGAGCAGCAATGCCCTACTGGGAGCTAGCTGAACACATCGGTTGAGCAAATCACGAGAGGAATAAATGTGCAGCCGCCAATCACCAGTTAGCTGCCACTACTGCATTGCTGCATTGCTGCTCCTGAGCCTACCTATGACTTTTTTTTCCACAAAGAATATTAAAAGAACAAAGCAAATTAGGTCATATAAATACATTTGAATTTTGTTTAAAATTCTATGCTCTATCTGAATCATGAAAGAACATTTTTTTGGGTTTCATGTCCCTTTAAGGGCGATTTTCTACCTGTTTTACAACTGTCACAGTGCCAGTGTTTCTTTAGTAATATTTTAGAAGATTAGTCAGACTGCAAACATAAAGGTGGATATATAATAAAAAAGGCAATTAATTAAATACTGGTTAAAAATATATATATATTTTTGTTACATCAAAAATGGGGACATACTGTATTCCTGAAAATTGACCCTCATGTTCAAATTTACCATCAAGGTTAAAATGATGGTAAATTTAAGTACACCTTAATATAACATCTGAATTTCTACATTATTTTTTTGTGTCATAGTAATTTTTTATTTATGTGAGATAGTATGAAATACCTTTTATTCCTTCCGTTGTATTTATTTACGTAACCCCCCTCTGCCTGTTCACTTTGTTTGTCTGTTTTTTTACTGAGGTGGCAATTTCACCTCACATCCAATCGCATCGATATCCACATGGCATTAAAGGGAAACTAAATGCTAAATACATTTAATTCACCTCCCTCTAACTAATGGGTGCTGCCCTTATGGAACGTAGGTTATGCTGCAGGTATCTGAAGGTCAGCACTCGAATGTAGTAAAAGACAGATTACAACATGGCTGCGCTCATGATCAGAGGAATGCGGAGGACAACCTCAATACTATGCTTATGAAATGTATTTAGTGTTTAATGTCCCTCTAAGGGGGAAAAAGTTGCAGAGCTGCACACGCGCTCTGATTTCCAAGTACTCTTACGAAGCAGACAGGCGATGTGCGCTTGTGTGTTTCATAGAAGCACGCACTGCTGGCTACGTAGAGAGTAGGTGGGACCGTTCTCTACGTCACTACGCTACAGAAATAAATGAGAAAGGGGCGATGATACACGGAAAGTAAAATTATATTTATACAAATTAATCAGATAACAATAATAAAAAAGTTAACGCTTTACATGCTTATGCTTTGTAAATGAAAATAATACATTCAATATATATATAAATTACCATCACTTTAAGTATAAGCTGTTTAAATTTCAAGTGTAAATAACAGCAAGTGTGTGATTGTGCACAACTGGGTCTCAGGACTCTGCTTTTCTGTAGCTGAAAAGGGACAACTCCCATATAAAAAGCTTGTTTATTCAGCTCATGAATATAAATTTGTCAAAAACAAAGCACTGTCATTCCCCAAGACAAACAGGATAACTTTAGAGACCATCATGGAGTCATGTGATCATCATCAAATAATTTAGAAGCAAAGTCATCAGCTAAAATTATATAATTCTGGGTGATGACAGAATGATTAGCAGATTACGTTACTGATTACTTCACAAGCATGAAAAGCCAGTGAATGACTCTAGAGTCATCTCATTTAAATATTTTGGCCTGTGGGCATACTTCAGGATGGCTTCTGATGACTAGTCTGGAGAATGACCCAGGAAGATCATCCTTCTTGATTAGGGTCACTGTGAAATATTTTCTTTTAAAGTGATTGTAAACTTAACGATTTTGCTGCACAGTATAAAAAAATATTCAAAACAGGGTAACTTTAATTCATGAATTTTTAAAATAACGCTTCATTTGTCAAATATTTACCATACAGTGATGGTAAATATTGCACCGTTTCTCCGCCCGCATTTTACACTTTAATTAGCTGAACGATGACAAATCCACCTTCAGGCAATTGTTGTGTGCGACACTTGGCGTCCAGCTCGTGGTGCCTGCAACGAATGGCTGAAGAAAGATTTGTCAAAACTCAGCTAAATAAAGTGTAAAATGCGGGCGAAGGAATGGCGCAATGTTTACTATCACTGTATGTTAAATATTTGACAAATGAAGCATAATTTCAAAATTTCATGAATTAAAGTTCCTCTATTTTGAATAATATTTTTATATACTGTGCAGCAAAGTCATTAAGTTTACAATCCATTTAATTAATTAAAGTTTACAATGATGCTTATTTTTAAAATACTTTCCTTTGCTTTATGGTAAACATAACGCTGATCCGCCACCCATATCTTCTGCTTCATTAGCATATAGATGACAAAACAGGCTTCCTCCAATCATTGCATTGCCCAAGAGCTGGACGCCAAAGGGGTTACACAACGATTGGAGGAAGCCGGATTCGTCATCGATCTGCTAAAGAAAGCAGCATCATTGTAAACTTTAATGAATTAAAGTTCCCCTGTTTTGAAGAGTATTGTTTAATATTAGCCTTTAATTCGTTAAAGTTTACAATCATTTTAATTATTTGACTAAGCCGAGAACAAATAAACTATGCTCCCCCCACCCACCGCAAAACAAGGTTCACAGTGTACCGAAAGTGTATGGATTTGCCTTTACAAATATGGTGGTAAGGTTTCCAAAATGGCTGCCACAATGTTATTGTAACTACATGAAGTGGAGTAAAAAAAACAAAAATACACAGGATGTAAATGTACCACTATAAACACAGGCTCCAATTAGGGCTTTAATCAACATAGTCCATATTCATAATGTGATCAAAATTATGAAAGTGCTTCCACAAGTCTGTGGATATAACAAATAAATCAAACAGTCACTTTACCAGAAACAAGATGCCACTTGCCACCAGTTTGGCCATATTTCAGAGCTGCAACATCACTGGAGTGCCCAAAAGCACAAGGTGTGCAATACTCAGAGACATGGCCAAGGTAAGAAAGGCTGAAAGACAACCACCACTGAACAAGACACACAAGCTGAAATGTCAAGACTGGGCCAAGAAATATCTCAAGACTGATTTTTCTAAGGTTTTATGGACTGATGAAATGAGAGTGAGTCTTGATGGGCCAGATGGATGGGCCCGTGGCTGGATTGGTAAAGGGCAGAGAGCTCCAGTCCAACTCAGACACCAGCAAGGTGGAGGTGGAGTACTGGTTTGGGCTGGTATCATCAAAGATGAGCTTGTGGGGCCTTTTCGGGTTGAGGATGGAGTCAAGCTCAACTCCCAGTCCTACTGCCAGTTTCTGGAAGACACCTTCTTCAAGCAGTGGTACAGGAAGAAGTCTGCATCCTTCAAGAAAAACATGATTTTCATGCAGGACAATGCTCCATCACACGCGTCCAAGTACTCCACAGCGTGGCTGGCAAGAAAGGGTATAAAAGAAGAAAATCTAATGACATGGCCTCCTTGTTCACCTGATCTGAACCCCATTGAGAACCTGTGGTCCATCATCAAATGTGAGATTTACAAGGAGGGAAAACAGTACACCTCTCTGAACAGTGTCTGGGAGGCTGTGGTTGCTGCTGCACGCAATGTTGATGGTGAACAGATCAAAACACTGACAGAATCCATGGATGGCAGGCTTTTGAGTGTCCTTGCAAAGAAAGGTGGCTATATTGGTCACTGATTTGTTTTTGTTTTGTTTTTGAATGTCAGAAATGTATATTTGTGAATGTTGAGATGTTATATTGGTTTCACTGGTAAAAATAAATAATTGAAATGGGTATATATTTGTTTTTTGTTAAGTTGCCTAATATTTATGCACAGTAATAGTCACCTGCACACACAGATATCCCCCTAAAATAGCTATAACTAAAAACAAACTAAAAACTACTTCCAAAACTATTCAGCTTTGATATTAATGAGTTTTTTGGGTTCATTGAGAACATGGTTGTTGTTCAATAATAAAATTAATCCTCAAAAATACAACTTGCCTAATAATTCTGCACTCCCTGTATATATATATATATATATATATATATATAAAGTTCAAGTAATAAGGATGTCACTCACAGGGTCTTGATCCAAAGTAATAAAATACTTTGTATTACTTTGGATCAAGACCCTGTAAGTGACTTCTTTATAACTTGGACTGTATTTATTCATGAAGTGCACCCAGGGCAGTGTGGGCTGTTTGAGCCGAATATTCAACAGGAGTGCTACTACCTTTGCTATTATTGTGTGTGTATATATATATATATATATATATATATATATAACTAGAATACTGAGCCAAGCAAGACTTTTGCAAATGACACTTATTGTAATTCAATAAATGTAAACAAAGTCTTCCTTTTCACCTGTAAGTCTAAATGGTATTAAAGTAAAAGTTTTCTAAAATGATAAAAGATTAATAATTTCAGACAGTTTAACAGTTTTCATTACTTATAAATGCTATTACAGCATAATTCATTTTTATTTTTACTCTTTTCTTTGTAGAACAAGCCTGTATCTTCCAGCTGGACCTAAGCCTACTGTAGGCAGCCAATCATACTGGCTTCTAGAAATGAATGCAAACTCTGCATATAGCAGAACCGCAGGCAAATTAGAAGAGTGTCCTTGCGAAAGAATAGAGTTAAAATATGTTTTTTCCCTAAAAGAGGATTTTAACAATGGGGTTAAAAATATGTTTTAAGCCTTCTATTGGTTTAAGTGGTCTTAGGAGGAAAAATAAGTTCTTTCTTAATGATAAACATTTGATGCCAATTTCAGCAAAAGTCAATTCACTAAATGTTGCTAAATTCATCTTTGTATAAGGCAGTCAATTAAAATAGTCATTGTATATTAATATTATTTAAACATTTATATATTACTTTTTAATCAAGGTCAATTTAGTAACACTGAATCTCTCGAAAAAATGAAAAGACAAAAAGCAGATGAGTCTTGTTTTAGTCTACACAGTACAGTACCAATTTTATGACATCTTTTAAAGGGACATGAAACCCAAATTTAAACTTTCATGGTTCAGATAGAGCAAGTCATTTTAATAGACAATTTACTTCTATTAAAAAATGTTCTTTGGTCTCCTGATACATTTTGTTAAAAAAGGATATCTAGGTAGGCTCTGGGAATTTATGAATACAGTTAACAATATG
Organism: Bombina bombina; assembly: GCF_027579735.1. Classification (NCBI taxonomy): domain Eukaryota; kingdom Metazoa; phylum Chordata; class Amphibia; order Anura; family Bombinatoridae; genus Bombina; species Bombina bombina. The sequence continues at coordinate 117,711,654 of NC_069506.1, forward strand.
GACATTTAAACATGCTAATAATAAAATTACTTATAATGATATTAAAGGAATAATCTAGTCAAAATTAAACTTTTATGATTCAGATAGAGCATGTAATTGTAAGCAACTTTCTAATTTACTCCTATTATCAATTTTTCTTTGTTCTCTTGATATATTTATTTGAATGTAAGTTTAGGAGCTGGCCCATTTTTGGATCAGCACCTGGGTAGCGCTTGCTAATTGGTGGTTACATTTAGACACCAATCAGAAAGCTCTACCCAGGTGCTGAACCAAAAATGGGACGGCTCCTATTCTTACATTCTTGCTGTTTTTAAATAAAGATATCAAAAGAACGAAGAAAATAGTATAATAGGAGTAAATTAGAAAGTTGCTTAAAATTGCATGTTCTATCTGAATCATGAAAGTTTAATTTTGACTAGACTATTCCTTTAAATACAGACATTAGGTAATTTACCATTGCAATATTTCGATATTTAAAAATAAAAAAAAGCTAATACAAATACTCAAAATATAAAATTATTTGTTGCACATCTTTAATTGATATTTATATGATTACAGGGACATTATAAAGCAAAACTGTGTGTTCTAAAACAATAGAACACGTACTGTAATTACAACACCAGTGACTGTCATGGCTATGTGTAAAGTGTTAAACCACTACAAATGGCCTCAACACATACAGTAGTTAAAATACTGGTTCAGAGCAGTGGGTGAGCCAATCAGCAAAGGAAGTCACATGACCCAGCTGTTTCGACTGCAGCTGCTGATTGGCTCAGTGGCTGTATCTGCTCAGAACCAGTATTTCTCTGTGGCTAAGTCTTTACCTATAAATATAGCCCATTTGTGGGAGTTAAACACACAGCATTGCAAGGTCGCTAGCACTAAAATGACATATTCTAACAAATCAGAGCATGTCATTGTGTACTATAATCTCCTGTTAAACGTACAAATCTCTCAATAAGCACATTAGGCAGTAATGATCAATGTGGATTCAACTAGTTTTCCTTTCCTGTGTCCTATAGATTTTTAACCAAATTTTATGTTATATTGTATACATCATGCAAGTGGTTTTATTAATGGCTCTTTCAATGAGTTGGAATTGCTCACAAAATGAAGCCAAAATCATATGCACTAGAAGGCTTTGGTATTTATAGAGCTAGATTACAAATGGAGTGCAATGGATAGCTCATAGTACATTAACTTGTGCTCAGCCCCACGCTAATAATTAGCACATAATCAAATTTTCTTTGTTCTCTTGACATCCTTTGTTGAAAATAAACCAACCTAGGTAGGCAAATAAGAGTTTATGAATGTGCATTTATCTTTAGTATTCCACAGCAGAAATGCTTACAACTTTGTATAACATTCCTATAAACATTGTTGCAAACAATGCTGCCAAATGGCTAAACACACCTGCACTCTCTTGACCTTACCTAGGATTACTCTTAGGGGTAGTTTATTAAGCAGCGGATGCTGAAATCTACCCCCGTAAGACCGCTGCTCCTTAAAGGGACAGTAAACCTTAAAAATAATGTTATATAATTCTGCACATAGTGCAGAATTATATAACATTATATTAGCGCAAACGTTTTAAAACAAAATTTCCCCTTTGAATTTTAAATAAAACCTGCTGTTTTGCAGACCCGCTCTCTGTGATCTTCTGAGCTGGTCTGTTTGTTTCAAACAGCGCATCGAGCCAGCTGTATAGTCACAGCCCGGCCCGACCGCGCCATAGCACTAATTGCAGCTTGCTCCCGCTCTGTCAGACAGCAGGAGCGAGCTGCACTTCCTGCTAGCGGCAGGGGGCGGTATTGCACCAGCAATTCACAAGAAGAAGCATACGCTCTCAGCATTTATCCATCTGCAGCGGATATGATCCGCTATATTGGATCATGTCCGCTCGCACCATAATAAATAGGCCCCCTGAAGTAAATACCAGTGGTATACGAAAAGGTGCGGGGCAGGGATGGGCTCAAGGGGCTATATTTGTGTGTGATTGTAGATGAAAATGTTATCAGAGATTACAACAACAACAATGATAAAGATGTGTTATTTGCAAGTTGTAAGTCGGGTGGTCAAGTCCAGGCATATGTAATGCAAGTAAATTGGCTGATATAGATTTTTCAATAAACTGAGAGCACTTAAAGTTTGTGAAATGATGTGAAGGTGCTGTTTCTTAATAGTATTAAGTTAATACAAAGTTTGTAAAACGTAATAAAGTAAACCCTATTATAGTCTTGGTGCACAGATGAGCCACATTCTATGGAATGAGAGAAAAGAAGAGCCCTATTGTGCATTTTTTTATTATTTAATATTTTTTATTAGTGTTAGTATGAGTGTAACTGTACTTTAAAATATAATTTTGATGTGTTTTGTGCAACTTTTTAGTCACGTGTAACTGTTAACCAGAGCTCCTGATGCGCGTTAAATTCAATTGCGCTCAAGCAAATGTGTTTACTTTCAACCTGTAATACGTGCAAAACGTCAGACGCACACAAACTGCCACCACTAGTACTGTAGCCCTTAGAAAGGACACTAAATGCTGAAAAATCTGAAGCATTAGGAAGACCCATTAAAGGGACATAAAACACAATTTTTTTCATGTGATTTCAAACAACTTTCCAATTTACTTCTAGTATATTTTTGGTTTTATTCTCATGGTATCCTTTGTTGAAAAGGATACCTAGGTAGGCTCAGGAGCTGCTGATTGGTGGCTACACATATATCCTTCATGTTATTGGCTCACCATATATGTTCAGCCAGTTCCCAGTAGTGCATTGCTGCATCTCCAACAAAGAATACCAGGCGAAAGAAGCAAATTAGATAATATAAGTCAATTGAAAGAATTTTTTAAAATGTATTCTCTATCTGAATCATGTCCAATTAAGTTGTTATGTACCTTTCAGATGTATCAAATGAGAGTCATTGCTGTTTAGTACCATGATCTATCTCTCTGATAGGGAAAATGTTCTATATGGTCAGAGCTTTGTAATAATAAAATGCAGTTCCCTCTTTCCTACCTATTGAACTGAAGGTTATAAAGTTAAGCCACCAGGTAAAACCATATCTTCACTGGTCTGCATTAAAATGACAAATATGACAAAATGTAAATAGTTCAGCACTATTTTATTTTCAAAATTATTAAAATATCAAGGTTTAAGATGTGTCAACTCCAGAATCCCAATATAACAGTACAATGCTATGGTGGCGCTGGCTAGAGATGATTTTTTTATTGCAAGAAACTACCTCCATTTGTTACATTTATTGTTATTGGAGTAAAAGGGGCAAGCTGACTAATATTATAATCTGTGTCTGATCAGTTTTGATGTAGAATAAATATCACTCCACCATGAACTAAAGCATCACGTTTCTGACTTTGTGGCTTAATGACACTTTCTGTATGGAATCTTTAAAATGAATCTTAAGAAACATTAATCAGCATGCAAAACTACACAATGTCACATACTTTTCTAGAGCTTACCACAGAGTTCTATATGTTCATAGGAACATATACAGTAATCTCCCCTAAACATACAACAGTTCAAAAGTGCTAAAGGTAATATATATATATATATAAAATTAAGGAACTTCCCCTGAAACGTGTCAGTTGTCTGGGAGAATTCCCCTAGTCTGATGGACATTATTTTTTTATTTAAGTTTGTTGTGCTTCTTATTATAAACTTTCAATAAAATTGGTTTTCTTCCGGGATTGAGTCAATGGACTCACCGGATACTTAAGTTAAGAAGCAGCGGACTGTAATCATCCTGATCCGATTAGGATGATTGACACCCACTGCTAGCGGCCGATTGGGATGATTGAGACCCCCTGCTAGTGGCCGATTGGCCGTGAATGTGCAGGGGGTGGCATTGCACAAGCATGTCACCAGAAATGCTTGCGCAATGATAAATGCATCAGCATAATAAATCTACCCCAATATGTTCATAGGAAACCACATTGCCCTGAAGCGCATATTAATCACTTACAGACTAATTACATTGGTCCATATATGAATGCCTCAATATTACCTCTAATTCACAGCTCTAGTATGACCCAGTAGACAATTTCACAATCTATGAATCTTTTAGTGTAGCGTTTGGAAAAGCTGTGGCGGTCACTGTAATTTAGTCTTTACTATCTCACTGGCCTCTGACAGTCCTTAACCTTTTAAAGCCGTTATGCCGTTCTATTCCGTCATAATTAGACTGGGCTTTAAAGCCGTTATGACGGAATAGAACGTCATAGCTAAATGCTGTCCTGAAGCCTTCTGTGCTGTGCTGTCAGGATTTGATCGCGGTCTGGGGGCGTTCCTAGGGTTGTAGGGACGCCCCCCAGACGCGATCCAATAATTGAAATCTCGAGATCGTGCACAGGATTTGATCGCAGTCTGGGGGGCATTCCTTGGGTTGTAGGGATGCCCCCCAGACGCGATCCAATAATTGAAATCTCGCGATCGTGTGCACGATCGCGTGGTTTCAATTTGTCTACATCGGAACAGTTTTTCCGATGTAGGCACTTTAGCCCTGACACGAAAGGGTTAAAGAGGCAGTAAATATTTTGTGATTGTAATATAAAATGTTTATTTACAAGAAGCAAAGCAATTTTTTTGTATACTTTCATTATTTATTTTGCACCTTCCCTTAAAATTAAGAGTTATCCAATTTGAAGAACTGGAAGTGCAAATGGCAGTCTTCACAAACCTAACCCTGCCACAAATCTGTCCCTAATTGGCCCCAGCAGCGGGGGCAGATAAGGAACTGCAAAACAATTATAGTTTTGCCAATAAAGTGACATAGGACAGCTATGTTTATTTGTGTACCTTTTTGGGGTTGACCCCTTTAACAAAGGAATGTGGTAGGGGGGAGATTAGCCATTAAAAAACATTTGTAGCAAACAAAGTGTTAATGTATAAAAACACACAACTACCTAGTATGTTAATTTATAGCAAGACTGCAGAAAAATATTATTACAAGTTCTTTAATAAAAATTTACATCTAAGTTTAGATTGACCAACCAGTTTAGGGATAGACTGGAGCACAATTGATAGCACAAGGTGCGTTATATTGTGCTTGGCCTGGCCCAAAGAATAACACAAATCTGGTATTACAAGTGGATAGTTAAATATGTTAACCAAAATAATTAATGGATAGCACTATTAGCACACTCATTGCTCTCGCATTACAAGTGGTGAGTTAAAGAGACATAAAACACAAACGTTTTCTTTCGTATCTCAGAGAATACAATTTTAAACAACTTTCCAATTTACTTCTATTATCAAATTTTCTTCTTTCTGTTGATATCCTTTGTTGAAAATCAGGGGTGTAAGCTCACAAGCGTGCACATGTCTGTAGCACTATATGGCAGCAGTTTTGTAACAATGTTATACATTTCCAAGAACACTAGATGTCGGCACTATTTCCTGTCATGTAGTGCATGTTACCTATCTAGATAACTCTTCAACAAAGAATAACACGAGAACGAAGCAAATTTGATAATAGAAGTAAATTGGAATCATTTTTAAAATTGTATTCTCTATCTGAATCATGAAAGAAAAATCCAGGGTTTCATGTCTCTGTAAGTGTTGTGCTCAAGAGCAATCCAATATACCTCTTTAAAATGTAGCCCTGTTTTGAGACCTGAAGAAACCATTATCGCTAATTAGTTTGCATAACAAAAGACATAGAAATGCTATGGAAATAAAGGTTTTAAGTAGGCGTGTGCAGTCGGATCCTTCGTTAAGATCCTAACAGATGTGCTACAGTATAGAGGTTTCCATTAATTAAAGGGACAGTCTACTCCAGAATTGGAATAGTTTAAAAAGATAGATAATCTGTTTATTACCCATTCCCCAGTTTTGCTTAAACAACACAGTTATATTAGTACTAGGCAATAAGCCTGCCATAGGGCAGTCTATGTTTAACAAATACAAACCCCCAAGCTAAAGTTACAAACAATAAATAAGTTAAATTACAGAAAAAATAAAACCATCTAAAATAAAAAATGTAAACCTAAACTAATACCCCTAAAAATATAAAAAAATCCCCCCAAAATAAAAACACCCCCTAATATAATTAAAAAGGGCCTTTTTGTAGGGCATTGCCCTAAGTTAAACAGCTCTTTTACTTACAAAAACTACCTATTGCCCCTAAAGGGGCATTTGTATTGGCATTGCCCTTAAAAGGGCATTCAGCTAATTTCCAGCCAAAAAAACCCTAATCTAAAAAAAAACAAAAAAAAAAGCCTAAGACTAAGCCCCAAATAGGTAATCACCGTTCCTGAAGACCGGCAGAAAAGGTCTTCTTCCAGGCAGCTCCATCATCTTCTATCTTCATCCGGAACGAAAGTGGCGTGGAGCTGGCTTCCTCGATGCGTGGATCCTCAGCGGCGGTCCTCGGCGGCGGCGGTCCTCTCCATCCAATGTCCGTCGTACACTGAAGGTTGAAAGCAAGGTACCGCATTCAATTTGGGCTACCATGCATTCCTATTGGCTGAAATTTTGAAATCAGCCAATAGGATTAAAGCTACTGAAATCCTATTGGCTGTTCAAATTACTGTTAGGGGGGATTTAGTCATTTTTAAATGTAAAAGAGCTGTTTAACTTAGGACGATACCTTACAAAAGGCCCTTTTAAGGGCTATTGGTAGTTTAGTTTAGGGGGTGTTTTCATTTTGGGGGGCTTTTTTATTTTCATAGGGATTAGGTTTAATTTGTTGTTTATTTTTATCTGTAATTTTAGAGTTTTTTTATTTTTTGTAATTTAATGTTAGGATTTTTTATTTTAATTGTAACTTAGTAGTAATTGGGGTTAATTTAGGGGGTGCTAGGTTAGGGGGCTTAGTAATTAAATTAGTTTTTTGCGTTGTGGGGGGGTTGGCGGTATAGGGGTTAAAATATTAATTAGGTTTATTGCAATGTGGGGGTTTGTCGGTTTAGGGGTTAATAGATTTATTGTGATGTGGGGATTTTGCAGTTTAGGGGTTAATATTTTAATTATGTTATTTGCGGATTAGGGGTTAAAGTAAAGGTAAACTTTGAAGAATGAAAGCCCGTTTTTTAAAAATATTATTAAAAACAGGGGCACTTTCATTCATCAAAGTTTAGAAAGCAGCCGTTTTGATTAAAAACTTACCTTTGTTTTTTTCACAGCCAGAGCAGCTTCCCCCACGGAGATCCTCTCTTCAAACGTCAGCAATGACTAATTCAGCTTCCTCCAATCAAGGCTTTCGCCCCAGGGTAATCATTGTCTGAGGCCATGCCGTGATTGGAGGGAGCTGGATTATTAGTCATTGCTGACGTGTGAAGAGAGGATCTCCGGGTGGGGGAAGCTGATCTGGCTGTGAAAAAAAGGTAAGTTTTTAATCAAAATGGCTGCTTTGTAAACTTTGATGAATAAAAGTGCCCCTGTTTTTAATAGTATTTTTAAAAAACGGGCTTTCATTCATCAAAGTTTACCTTCACTTTAATTACTTTATTGTTTTGCGATGTGGGGGTTGGCGGTTTAGGTGTTTGTTAATACTTTGTGTGGGAGGTTAGGTTTTTTTGTTATACTTCTTGCGGGCGGTTACGTGTTTTTATTTTTATTTCTTGCAGGCAGTTACATTTTTTTTTTAAGGCTTCGTGTTTGCCTACGTTGCATCCAGGTGGATTCCGAAAATGGAAGGGTGGTAAAAGAATCCACCTGCGGTGGATTCTTTCACCACCCTGCCATTTCTGGAGTCCACAGGGATGCAGCTTTGCTGCATCCAGGTGGATTCTGTTAACTGCAAGCACAACCAACATTCTTTTGGCTGCCTCGCACAAGCCAACATTCCTTTGAGGATGTGTGCGCAACTGGCGACAGACGCTTTACAAACGCGATTATAGTATAGATGCTTTTTACCTCTGTGATACCTTGTAATCTGCAGACTGCCCCCCTTATTTCAGTTCTTTTGACGGACTTGCATTTTAGCCAATCAGTGCTAACTTATACATAACTTCACAGGAGTAAGAGTACAATGTTATCTATATGGCACATATGAACTAGCGCTGTCTAGCTGTGAAAAACTCAAAATGCACTGAGATAAGAGACGGCCTTCAAGGACTTAGAAATTAGTATGGTTTAACGTTCAACAAAGAATACCAACAGAACAAAGCAAATTTGATGATAAAAGTAAAGTGGAAAGTTGTTTAAAATTGCCTTCCCTATCTGTTTAATTTTGACTAGTCTGTCTCTTTAAGGTCCCAACATTTTTCAGCAGATCTCAACCCAGCAGCTATTGAGATCATCCCACAATAACAATTGTAATGTTGTGTTATCAGATATTTTGATCATTTTAGGAAAGAGACCTTGAAGTGGTACCAGCAGAAACTCTGCTTGGCTTGTAAATTTAAAGGGACATGAAACCCCCAAAAAACTTTCATTTAGGTAGATCATACAGTTTTATACAACTTTCCAGTTTACTTCTATTATCAATTTTTTTTTGAAAGAGCAGCAATGCACTACTGGTTTATAACGGAACACATGGGTGAGCCAATGGCAATTGGTATATATATGCAGCCACCAATCAGCAGCTAGAACCTAGGTTCTTTGCTGCTCCAGAGCTTCCCTAGATAAACCTTTCAGCAAATAAATAAACAAGAGAATGAAGCAAATTAAATAATTGAAGTAAATTAGAAAGGTGTTCAAAATGGTATGTTCTGTCTATATCATGAATCTCTAATTATGACTTTACTGTCCCTTGAAGGAAAAAGGGTGCTTATTTAGCAGAAAAGTCAAGAGGGCAGGAGTGAGCCCCAGGGATATTTTATTTTATGCCAAGAAGGTCGAAACCAACAAAAGTTTGTGTAACTAAACAAGCACTCTACTTCTCTATGCTAGCCAAATCTATATAATATGTCCTGGATTGAGAAAAAAAAGTAACTAGCAACTACTAGATAATTCCCTGAAAGGGGACAGAAACAAGCGGTTAAAATGTCAAATTTTATTAAGAAAAATTATAAAATAGGTACAAACATTTAAAAACAACAAGTGGACGAGACCAATCCTATTAAATAGTCCAATTCAGCGTCTCCTATATGGGTAGAAATTGATCAAAAAGTACTGTTGTATACTGACGTATCAAAAAATACTGTCACACTAATGCAAGGTTAAGGATATTTGTGACCAAGAGGAACTAAATCAATATATTATAATGTTAATATTATTATATTATATTATAAGAATTAGCCAGGCTAACAACATGCAGGTTGATGCTGAGATGAACAATGTAATACAAAAATAGAGCCAAAATATAACACAAGTATAGGTGTAATGAGATAACACCAGGGCAATTTATATGTATATTATGGTCATAGATACTGTTCATAAAAATTATGTAGATGTAGTACAATAATTAGTACTGTTCTGGAGAAATGAGTACTATTCATATATAAATGCTGATACCACGGTTATTGGTACTGACCTTATGTAATATTTATACAATGTTAGTGAAAACTATTGCTGTTAATCTGGTTATAACGAAATATGATCATACAGTGAGTAAGTTCAATCTAGTTTTCAGTTGTCATGTATTATGTGTAAATATTTGGACTCGTGATAACCGTTGCTGTAATCTAATTATTAGAAAAAAAATCTGTCTGATTAACTGTTACAGTTCTCTTTCGATTCACTGATAATAATTATGGGGATTAAATGGTATTCTCTTCCCCAATCCGTATCCACTAATAAATGAGCAAAATTATGTCAAAGACAAAGCTAACTGGTGTCCTTTTTGATAACTGGGTTGCAGTGACTATTGCAGTGCTTAGTAAGCTATATATTAGTTGTCTCTGTTTAACATAATATATATTTGTGTGCACTAGATAATAGTTGATGAAAATATTTGATCAAAGATCACACAGTATTATCCACCATAAAAATTATATCTTATAACTTTCACTAGATATTATGTGAGCAATAGTGGGGATGTTATAATAATATAAATAGTAACCCTGTGTTATCCACTGTGTATATAGTTGGTTACTTTGTCTTTTGTAAAGTACCTTCACAAGTAGGGCGTTATGTTACAACATTAGAGTAATTGTTATGCTTAAATCATTAATATTATGCAAAAATTGCAATAATGAAGTTGGTAGGACCACGGCTGAAATAGTTATTGGAATTTACAAGAATATTAATATCAACAACTATCCTTGTAGTAAATTTAAGTTTTCCACTTATAAGAATTGTGGACCTACACATGTAAGTTGTCATTAGTTATTTTGTTCAGTATCAAGGTTAACTTTGCAATGATTTGCTTATTAAAGAATTAGCTCCCAGTAAATGTATCCACTTGTGAAAACGTTCTTTAGCACCTAATGATATTAGTGCCAAAGGATTTGTTTGAACGTTGTAGAAATGATCATACTTATACAAAAAGCACTCTCAAATGCTAAATATTTGAGGCAACTTGGTAGTATACACATTAATATTCTAATGTTTGATCTGCTGTGTTGTTATCTTAAATTATCATTTTGCCATTAGTTCTATAGTTGATATAGTTACAAAGTTTTCCAAATAATGGCCTAATAGAATTAACCACATGCACGATATATTAAAAGTGCACTGTGTTACATAGAACCTCTTATACTGCAAAGTGATTGCTGCAATAGACGTTAGATTTCATTTCAACCTCGTATTAAAGTATTGGGCTACAAGGTTCACACATTCTTATATAGGAAACGACATATTAAGGTAGATTATTAAGGATGGAAAAGCCACTTTATTTTAAAAATGATTAACCCTTGTCCTCCAACAACAACTCCCTGACATGTTTTGCACAAAAACTGTGCTTTATCAAAGGCAGGTAAGCAGAAAAGTCAAGAGGGCAGGAGTGAGCCCCAGGGATATTTTATTTTATATTATTATTTATAACACTAGTGATATGTATAGTGGTGAAAAATGAAAGATCTAATGGAGAATTGGAATATAATAGCTGCAAGTTATAAGTTTTTTTTTTATTTTCACTGGAATATTTTACTTTGCTTTCTTCTAGTTAAAAACAAAATAATCAGATGACCCAAAAAATATTGCTCCAATTTTCTGTCCCAATGCAGTATATCTCCAGCAACTGTGCACGAAGAATTCTGTTGTTTTTTTTATTTTTGTATGCTGCAGTTTTATGCCCTGATGGAAATGTGTCTGGGGAACATTTCAAATGAATGTGTCTAGTTTATTGCTCTTTACAAAACCTGTTTGAAGTATATTCTAAGTATAGCGTGCATAGGTTTATCGTTTTATAGGCATTTGCATTCAAGTATGAGTCATCAGCAGGCATCTCAGATGAATCAACAAAATCACAGTACCAAAAATAGTCTATCTGTGACCATGAACGCACATGTAAACATCAATCAAGACAACTGTCTTTCACATAAATATGCAGAATAAGCAGTAGAGAGGGTTATTCATTTGAGTAGGGCTGGTAAAGTAAGCAGCATTGTAATTTAGTTCTCTATTTATTCTTGGGAATTTTGGGATCTGACAGAAGGATAAAATGAATTGCTTCATAATCTTTGAACATAAACCATGTTAACCCCTTAAAGTGAAGGTAAACTTTGGTGAATGACAGCCCGTTTTTTTAAAAATACTATTAAAAACAGGGGCACTTTCATTCATCAAAGTTTACAAAGCAGCCGTTTTGGTTAAAAAAATACCTTTTTTTCTTTTCACTGCTACAGCAGCTTCCCCCACCTAGAGAGCCTCTATTCACACGTCAGCAATGACTAATCCGGCTTCCTCCAATCACAGCTTTCCCCCCAGGGTAGTCATTGCCTGAGGCTATGCTGTGATTGGAGGAAGCCGGATTAGTCATTGCTGTTTTTAATAGTATTTTTAAAAAATGGGCTTTCATTCAACAAAGTTTACCTTCACTTTAACACATTTAGGGGTTAAAAAGTGTGGGTCTTTCTGACAGTGGCAAGACCCACATTATAAGAGAGTTTTAAACCCTATGTGACATGCGAAGTACAGGGTATGTCGCTGTCGATAAGGGGTTAAAGAATGAACTGTGATTACGCCATTCTAATGCAAAAGTGTCATGCTCTAATTCATTGGAATTGTAGTTTTTGCATTGCTGACCATTGCTAACTATGTATACAACCCAAAAAGGGGTTAAAAACATAGGCAAAGTTCCACTAGCGGGCTACAAAGCTTGCAGCTCCCAAGTAGAACACACACAGTAAGGCAATGGTGATTACACAATCCTACCAATTAAGAATGCAATTGGGTTAAACAGTTTTGGGCCAGATTACAAGTAAAGCACCATCAACTGCACAGGTGCAAATATGCAGCCAAAACCATTTTTAGTATGCCCTATACTTAAAACGAATAGTTCAGAGTGTGCTATTCGCATGCACAGTAAATTATGATTAAATACAAACAACACAAAGTGCTTGCCACATCTAATAAATGAAAGTAGATCCCACATATTCACCAAACAACTCTCTAAAGGCGAGTACAAACCTTGGCCAAAGAAAGGAAAATGCAAGACATTGCTGCCCTACAATATCCTCATCCCCAACCAGATCAAATTTAACTCCAAACATATAATATTTGGAACAAACGTTTTATCAGAAATTGAATTATTCACACAAAGGGGCAAAGAGTTATCATCTCATGCTCCCATGTTGAACCCTTAAATGGGAAAGTGACATGACTGCAACCACCCCACTGATCTCTTTCCTGTGATAGCCAGAGTTGTTGAGATAAAACCAACAAATCCAAAATCAGACCATGTCAGTCTCAAGTTCCATATGCTGAACAAACACCCAAACCATTTATAATATATCCATAGGTTTATTAACCTTCTTATGACTACTTTCAGTCATGTTACAGCCTCTGTTTGTTTGCCAAACTAAAAAATATAGCATTTCTCACCATTCCTATACACCAGAATTCCTGTGCTAAGTGCCTTGTGTGGTATTTTAAAGGGTTTTAAAACTTAAATCCATTTTCAATCAGTTTGACAGTCAACACCCCCTACACTTTACTTGAGGTATTTCAATCCATCATAAACAGTCTTGATGTTTTGAAACTCCATCTTGGCATGTGTTTAGTGACATTTCTTAGCTGTTTGTATGGATTGTTAGCAAAGATTTCTACATTCATAAATATAATATACTATATTGGTTTAGTAAAAAGATTAAAAAAATACCTTTAGTCTATTAACCGTGGGGGTCGATCTCAATCCTTTAGAAAAACGTATCTAATGATTTTCAACAGAAAAAAATCACCATTTAAGTCTATGGGACCCATTTATCAAGCTTGTGGGCCCGTGTTTCTGGCGAGTCTGAAGACTCGCCAGAAACAGCAGTTATGAAGCAGCGGTCTAAAGACCGCTGCTCCATAACCCTGTCCACCTGCTCTGATGAGGCTGACAGGAATCGCCGGAATTCAACCCGATCGAGTATGATAGGGTTGATTGACAACTCCCTGCTGGCGGCCCATTGGCAGCGAGTCAGCAGGGGGCGGCGTTGCACCAGCAGCTCTTGTGAGCTGCTGGTGCAATGTTAAATGCGGAGAGCGTATTGCTCTCCGCATTCAGCGAGGTCTTGCGGACCTGATCCCCACTGTCGGATCAGGTCCGCAAGACCTTTGATAAATAGGCCCCTATGGGTAATTTTGTAGATACATAGGCCTTGATCACAATCTATCAGGAGCTGTGTTTTTGGGCCGAAAAAAAAGGTTACTTTTCAATTGGGATTGATTCCAATACCATGATTTCAGCTGATTCTCTCACTTACAAACAGGTTTTCGGGTTCCTTGAAGAGACCCTTAAATGAGATTTCTTATTCATAAATGAACGATCCTACATGCACTCCAGGTCCAAACCCTCTTAGAAAGAAACAAAGCAGGAAGGCAGCAAGGTCATGCCAAAATATAACTGGCCTTTAACAAACACTAGAAATAAAATTTCTTTAAAAAAAAATATCATTGTGAAAGTAATGAAACAATTATATAGCAATAGAAAAACAGTGCACAGTCTGCCCATACTAGCAACCTAAAATATATATTTACATGGGTTAGCAATGGTGAAGATGGAAACGTATTGCAATAGTTAATTCTAAAAGCCATGATTAAGTGAACTCCTTTAAAAACATGATTTTAATAATGCCAGTACTGTTTGTGAGAAATAGAATTAAATATAAAAAAATAAATATAATAAAATGCCAGTTGTAGATGGTGTTGTCCTGAAGTCACTACTAAACTATGTCCACCATGCCAAGATACTATGGCATCCATAAGGATACTGAGTGTTCAGGATATTTTGTGATTATAATAAGTTAATGTCACACATGCAAATGAGTATTTTCCTTGCTGAGTAAACAAAGGGGTTACATGACTAGAACAATCCTATAACCTTAATAGGTGTGAATGAGCTATTGTATGAGTCAGTTTTGGGAGACCTCCCAGTTTCTATTTTGAAAACAGACACTTAACACACAAAAAGTCCTTTTTGTGGTTCTTTTCAGTTAAAAAAGCTTGGCAGCGATGACAAAGCATTTTCATCACTCTAGAAACTCTGCTCTAAATTTGTCCATAGAGCAAAAAACATTTTCTGGAGCAAATTGACAAGAGATTGTGATCCACTCCATAATTTGGTAATGTTTTCTAAATAATTGTGATTGATCTCTTGATCTAAAATTAAAATAGGTAATAGGAATGTTCATTATTGATAATATTGAATTGTTTGGATAGTTGAACATGTTTATAACAGCATTACTCAATATGATATGACATTATTAAATGCACATGTCACTAATTTATATTAATTCAAATTCAAGAGACGCTCGTCATCAATACTCAATCACTAGCTCTCATATTTTACTTTTGCTTTAGTTGCGCACCTTTTGTTTCTGTCAAAGCTTGTAAAAATCCTGGTTAAAAAAAAAAAATCCTGCAAAACTCCTGTTTCTATTTTTTTTTTGTATGTGCTTAACTGGTATTCTGCCATATCATTTACTAATTTGAGTGATTTAGTGATGCAATCTGTGGCTTTTCTAATGAATTGTAAATATTTTGAAAAGAAAGGCTAAAATTGCAGAGCTATCATATGTTCATATGTTTCAGTATAAATATTCTGTTTTATTTCAATGAGTGGCAGGGTCTGTGTGTCAAGCTGGTTAGTGGTTTCCTGTATGTGCTATGTCTGCTGTGTTATATGCTGCTAGATATAGCACTTGTTGAATACAACATCAATATCTTTTAGGATGTGCTATCCATTTCTGCTTAAGTATGCTGTGCTCTCACTACCTGTCTCTCCAGACCCATCAATTTATTTTCTAATCTATTAATCCCATTAACTAATGGAAAGATTAATTCATTTTAGTGAATGACTGCCTAAAATAAAATAGAACCAAAAAGATTGGGTAAATTGGAGAGAACATTCCAGTCTTAGTGAATTTAAAGCCCTGTCTCTATGAAGATATTGTTATGTCAGTCCTAGAGATTCACTAAAACTGCAATAATTGAACTAGGCTTCACAGCCATCACGATTGCCATGCTATAATTATGG
Organism: Bombina bombina; assembly: GCF_027579735.1. Taxonomy (NCBI): domain Eukaryota; kingdom Metazoa; phylum Chordata; class Amphibia; order Anura; family Bombinatoridae; genus Bombina; species Bombina bombina. Next base: position 117,727,182 of record NC_069506.1, read on the forward strand.
AGCACATTCAACTGAGATTTGAAAGGTATTTGAGCTTTAGTGAACGGTTGCCTATATTAACATACAAAAACAAAGAGACTGAAAAGTAAATTCTAGTCTTAGGCAATTTATGTGAATTCTGCTAGTGCTAGTGTGCAGGTCAATCTTCTAAATTCTCTAAATCTGGAACAGTTTGTCCATCTGCTACGTTTGTCCATCCATATAACATACCAAAGAAATTGGTGAAAACGGACAAATTGTTTCCCCCCCCCTCCATATTAGCGAATCTAGGGAGTTCCCAAAATGTGTGCTTTTTTTCCTATTCCATTTCATTCAACTTTTAGTGGAAAAACTTAAATGGTTTTTGGCTACGTTTTTCTGGCATTTCAATCCATTAGAACTGCAGTTGTTTGAATTGGGTAAAATGCAAAAAATATAAATACAATTTAAGTTAAAAATGTGATTTTATTATTGGGTAAACACATGAAAAACAATAACAAGCAGGATTTTCAATTTTTTTGTTCCTGGAATATCAAACACTTACCTAGAAGCAACATTTACTGTATGAAGTGAATGTAAAAGCAACATTTGGCGGATAATTAATTCAATATTGTTGACAAACAGCTAATATGTATTAATGCTGTTTTTAACTAATATTATACATTAAATATATATTTGTTTAATTAATAATTTCACATAATTGTTGATAATTTATATATATTTTTTTTTTAATTGAACACTGGATTCAAGTCATAAATAAGTTTCATATTTTACTAGTGTGATTTGAGCTAATTATTTAGCTTTTTATTAAACCAGGAAATGACTGTGTTTTTAATAAATTAATTTAGCATGCCCAAAACATTAACAGTTAAAAAGCAGCACAAACAGCCAAGTCAAAATAGTGATTTAAGGTGCCATGACTATTGAAATAGAAAAGCAAAAAAATAAAGCAATAATGTGAAATTGTAGTAGATTTGAATACCATTGTTGAATTCTACAGTGTAAATAATTGATGCAGTCTACATTATACCAAAGCCACTTGAAAACTACTCTATAATAGGGTTTTCTTAATGGGATTCTAATAGACTGGAATGACCTTGAATTTTAAACACCTGCAAAATGTCTTACAAAGCACTTCACACAAATCTTCTAAAAGAATGGAATAGACCACACAATCTGTGTCAGGGACATTTTGTCTGTAATGTGCTGTCAGTATCTGCTGTTAATACATGTATTCCCCAGTTAAAAATTCTAAGTTAAACCCCACTGATTTTATCTATGTGTTTTATCATATCTCATCCAAAACACTTGATTTGCAATTTATAGAATTTTACAATAAATTATTTTACTCCCAGCAAACAGATTGCAACAAACCTTTAATTGTACTGCTGACGCTTTGTCACACCTCCTTTCAGCCTGGGAAAATTATTTATATTATTTTGAAAAGACTACTTTGCTTGCTGTCAATGTGAAAAACACAATGCACAAGAAAAACATATTTACTGGAATATTGAAGGTGTCTTCATAACAATGAAATGCTGCATTACTGACATATACTCTTTCACTCCAACCACCTCCTATCATGTTGACATATGCTTTAAACCCCCTGCGGCGCTCCAGACCTGCAAATCTTCCATGCTGTGCTAGGGGGAGGGAAAACTGCAATGTTTTGTATGCAAACACTGCAAGCTGCGTCTTTGTGACCTCGGAGGATACAAATGAAGTTGCTTTATCTTAAACGTTATGCCCAGCAATAGCATTGTGACGCAGTTGTGTGAGCGCTATGAAATAGACAACACTTAGACGTGTATTGATCTGCTATTTAAATACTATAAATTTAATGCTTCCTTTTAATTTGGATGCTCCCTGGAGACAGGAGTTCTATTTGTGTCTGAAACCACATTTCCCCTAGTGTAGCTCTATTTTCATTATTATTAATAGGAGAGTAACTGTTTACTAGCTATGTGTTTATTGTGTTACCAAGTGCTTAATGGATTCAGCAGCAGAGGAAACTGCATTTTAAAGCTACCAAACATAATAAGAATTTAATGAGCTGTGGTTTAACATTACCATTCTAACTTAAAGGGACACTGAACCCAACATTTTTCTTTCATGATTCAGATAGAGTATGCAATTTTAAGCAACTTTCTAATTTACTCCTATTATCAATTATTCTTTGTTCTCTTGCTATCTTTATTTTAAAAAGAAGGCATCTAAGCTTTTTTTTGGTTCAGAACTGTGGACAGTATTTTTTTATTGGTGGATGAATTTATCCACCAATCAGCAAGAACAACCCAGTTTGTTCACCAAAAATGGGCCGGCATCTAAACTTAAATTCTTGCATTTCAAATAAAGATACCAAGAGAATAAAGTAAATTTGATAATAGGAGTAAATTAGAAAGTTGCTTAAAATTGCATGCTCTATCTGAATCACAAATGAAAATTTTTGGGTTCAGTGTCCCTTTAAAGGAACATTCCAGCCAAAATTGGAATCCACATGGATACATTTCAGATTTGAATAGAAGCATTTTGTAATATACATGTATTACCAATAATGCTTCTAATAAAATCTATAGCTGTTTCAAAAGTGTATTTAAGTATGCACCGTGCACCAGCATTTTAAATACAGCCTAAGGTGCTTGTACCATCTGGTAATGACTGAATTTGCTAATTGCTGACATGATACAAGCCCCACTGGTGCTCTTAGCAGCTGCAGCACTTAAAATGCTGGTGCACTGAGAATATCCAGGTATGCTTCACATGCACGTGCATAGAAAAATGTTAGCACTAAAACAGTTATAACTTTTAATAGAAGCATTTTTGAAAATACATGTATATTGCAAATATGTTTCTAATCAAAGATGTAATTCATCTATGTTCATTTACATTTTCACTGGAATGTCCCTTTAAGTACATAACTTAAAGGAACATTGAGTGGTTTGAATTTAATAATCACTGTTAATAATGACATTTTAGTATGATAATTCTATGTTTAACTTAAAGGGATAGTTAACACAATTTTTTTTTCATATAATGATTCAGATAGAATATGCAATTTTAAGCAACTTTCTAATTTACTCCTATTATCAATTTTTCTTCATTCTCGTGTTATCCTTATTTGAAAAAGCAGGAATGTAAGCTTAAGAGCCGGCCTATTTTTGGTTTAGCACCTGGGTAGCGCTTGCTAAATGATGGCTAAATGTAGCAAACCAATCAGCAAGCGCTACCTAGGTGCTGAACCAAAAATGGGCCAGCTCCTTACCTTAAATTCCTGCTTTTTTAAATAAATAAAGATACCAAGAGAACAAAGTAAAATTGACAATAGGAGTAATTAAAAAGTTGCTTAAAATTGCATGCTCCTATCTGAATCATGAAAAAAAATTGGGTTTAGTGTCCCTTTAAAATTAAATAAAAATACTAAAATGCTCTAATGCATCTATTGCAGAAACTGTATGTTTAACCCATGTAAAATTATGCTTCAGAAATTATCCACTGCATTGCAAACAATCTGGATGCAAAATAATGCCAAGATTACAAGTATAGCGCAAAATATCGCTTCCTCTATCTGACCTCTGGTTCATTTTTTGAGTGCTAATTGCTTCTGCAAGCTCGCAGTAGCAATAACCAGCCACTTGTAATGGCTGGTTATTTATCACGTGCCTGCTAACAGACGAGTTTGCCCCTTTAAGGGTGCACAATAAATTAGCGCTTCACTTGTAATCTAGCCCTAAATCGTTTAAAAGAATTTAAAGCTGTCATTTTGTTAGACAAATATGTGTTATTTTACAGGCCGAGGACACATTTCCAAAAAGCTTAATGAGTGTTTATCTTACTTCCTTTGTTCTGGACAATTAGGGGCAGATATGAATAAGTTCCTACACATTTCAACCAATCTCTGTGTAGCATAAGTCTCAGAGTTCTGCATTCCATGGAAAGAAATCCAGCCTCTTTGGTGGGAGTGGAACTACTGCAATTTTATGAGTTAAATTACAGGAAAAGCAGGTCAAATAAATGATAAACCTTAATTGCAAAGTTTTTTGATAATGTAATTAAGCATTTTATGAATAATTAAAATGTAAGTTTAGTACTCCCTTTAAACTCCACTTCAGACCAACAATGCACTAGTGGTCCCAAACTTAACATGACCGCTGAGCTTAACAGTGACATCATATGTCTGTAGATGCTAATCACCTGTTCTGGATTCGCACTATATTGTTTCCCTGAGTTTAAATATGTGTTTTCTCTTTATCCCCTTTTAAGGGGGTTAAAATGATTATTTTCATCAAGCAATAGTGCAACAATATGTTGCTTTAACGCATTACAGTATTTTATGATTGCTGCTTTATGTCCCTTTCATTTCAAATCTCTAGAGAAGAGGCTACATTGATCTATACCATCATAGTGTGGCCAAAACAAAAACATGTTCATTTTCTTGTTGAATAGGTATCTGTTGGAATTATCCCTGTGTGTGGTGAAAACAAATGTTCCACCCATTATAATATTAATGACAAAACTAAGATCCTATTTACATTTTATAACACTGAAGAAAGTATTTAAAAAAGTGTGCAGAGTGCAATGGGGTTGTGCTGCTCCAACTTTTATGTTAACCAGTTTTGTAATATAAATATATTTTAATAAAAAAAAACTTCTTTAACCTGGTAACTAAGAAATTAGTACTTTATACAGACCCCAATGAGGATCTTGAAGCATATGTAGTAACTAAGCACCCAATGATCTAAAATTTGTAAGTGTGGTGAGAAATATTACATTGGCCCCTGCATGGGCTCTACAATAGAGGCAGGCTTGGCGACCACCTAAGGGCACCCATTTGAGGGGTGCAAATTTGGTGCTTTACATAATATTTTGTTTTATTTATGTGTATATTTATTTTTGCTGCCAACTTTAACTTCATTGGGCCCATATGTGGTGGCATAATGGTTAGAATGGGAGGGGACTACCCTGAAAAATAGGGAGGCAGAGACTGCAGGTCAGCCAGAACAGCTGGAAGCATTTGGCTGAATATCTCACTGCACAGCCTCTGTGCTCTATTTAACAGCCTTCATAAAAGTTGGTGGAGCCAGTGACAGCAGTGGGACTCACCTCCACCCACAGTCCAATGGGTATTATTGGGTCTAATGGGACTTTGTAGCACAGACAAATCCTTTCAGATTATCTCATTTTAGCAAAGAGCTTTAGACCTAAGTACCAATTTTTGCTTGAGCTTGAAAGGCGAGTAACTTGGGCTTTTTGTTGACTTCATAAAGGGATACATGTCACATGATCAGTGAACTCAGCTAACCAAATGGTACACAATGTCTCCAATTTCATCACAGATAAGATAAAACACCAATATCTAAATAATAAACTGTCTATCTAAATGGTTATACTAAATTGAAATGAACAACAGTGCATCACCATTGGCTATGTGGAAAAAAACAGGAGGAGCTCCTAATATATACATATGTATGTATGTAGGTATGTGTGTGTGTATGTGTGTATATGTATATATATATATATATATATATATATATATATATATATATATATAGAGAGAGAGAGAGAGAGAGAGAGAGAGAGAGAGAGAGAGAGAGAGAGAGAGAGAGAGAGAGAGAGAGAGAGAGAGAGAGAGAGAGAGAGAGAGAGAGAGAGAGAGAGAGAGAGAGAGAGAGAGAGAGAGAGCGAGAGAGAAGAAAGTCCAGAGAGAGCACTCGCCGTGAAAAACAAAGTGTTTAATAATAGAGTTAACGTTTTCGGGGAACAACCCCGTCCACAGACTCCTGTGTTAACTCTATTATTAAACACTTTGTTTTTCACGGGGAGTGCTCTCTCTGGACATTCTTCTCTACATATTTCTGAGAGCACCCCGACCTTCCACATTGCAACAGTAGGTGCTGGTATTTCACTATTGTATGTATATATATATATATATAAATACCACAGTCCAGTAATTGCACTCTCTGGATTTAACTCACAGCAAACTTTATTGTAAATGTTTTCGGAGCATTCAATCTTTCCTCAGAAGAAGGAGTGAATGCTCCAAAAACGTTCACAATAAAGTTTGCTGTGAGTTAAATCCAAAGAGTGCAATTACTGGACTGTGGTATTTGGATTTGTTTTTTTTGCACCATGGTCCTTATCTTAAGAGCGAGTGGGAGTGCGCTTTTTCTCTATTTGATTTATATATACTGTATATATATATATATATATATATATATATATACATTTGATTTATATATATATATATATGTTTGTGTATATATATATATATATATATATATATATATATATGGAGAAAAATAGTTAGTGGTATGGTATTGATTGACTTATATTTCACTTCGAAGATTGAACGCTGTCGTCCAAGCAGCGTAAAGCAGCTTATGCACTCGAAAATCCAAAACAAGAGTGAGAATATCCACACTGTGCGGTCTGCTCTAGATAAGTGGATAAAAAGAAACAAACTCCCAGAAACGTGAAGAAAGTGTATATGTACAGGAAAATGCTGGAACTTATTGTATAAGCTGAGGCAGTACACTATGCACAAATACCTTGGGTAAGTATAAAACGATGTAGAAAATTTATTCGGTATACATTAAAAGTCAAGAAAAGGAACAGACTCACAGTTGTATGAAAGACAAGGACAGGAATTACGTCTTCTGACGCGTTTCACGCCGGTTGGCGCTTTCTCAAAGATAGTTTGGGAGTTTCTCAGGGCAGATTTAAATAGCCATAGTGAGAGAACACACACCCTCAAACAACATGACGTATGTTGCGGAAATCTGCATAATTGACACATACGTCATGTTGTTTGAGGGTGTGTGTTCTCTCACTACGTCTATTTAGATCTGCCCTGAGACACTCCCAAACTATCTTTGAGAAAGCGCCAACCGGCGTGAAACGCGTCAGATGACGTAATTCCAGTCCTTGTCTTTCATACAACTGTGAGTCTGTTCCTTTTCTTGACTTTTAATGTATACCGAATAAATTTTCTACATTGTTTTATACTTACCCAAGGTATTTGTGCATAGTGTACTGCCTCAGCTTATACAATAAGTTCCAGCATTTTCCTGTACTGATACACTTTCTTCACGTTTCTGAGAGTTTGTTTCTTTTTATCCATATATATATATATATATATATATATATATATACACACACACACATATATATATATATATATATATATATATATATATATATTTATTTATTGTTTTTATTCCCTTATTCACAAATTTAGGATGCAGGTTTTTACGTGTGTTCTTTGTTATTTGTTTCGGTTGAGTCTTTAGTGTATATAAACAAATATGTAGAATAAAGCTTTCTAGGTAATATGCATTATGGGTAACAATAAGAATAGAGTTTTAAAAAATTATTATTTTATAGTTTTTAAATACATAAAACTTTTTTGAGCATAAACTTTTGATACATTTTAAGCTCCTTGATATCTATAGTTTATATATCAAATCATTTCTGTATATAATTATATTCAATTTATTTTTTGATTAATTGTTTATGGTGTAAGGTTAAATTTAATTCTTGATTGTTTTTCTGGCATAATGAATGCAAAAGGAAGGTATAATACTAGTATCTATTAAGGAGTCACAAACAATGGTAGGTGGATCCAGCAAACTAGAATGCGGCCAGTTGGCCAGGTGCACGTTGGATGAGCTAGCGACCATATAGCTCTACATATGTACAAAAAGGCAGTTCCACAGCACCTTGAATAAAATGTCCTTTATTAAGCTTTCATGGACAGCATAACATGCGATGTTTCGGGAACGTTATCCCTTAATCATGCATATTTCACAATACACCTGAGCCTAGATTTAAAGGCATATTCAACCAATCACTGATTACCTGTTCATTCCTGTCAATATATATACTTAACAGTGCCCTCTAATGGACAGTGAAAATATTTATTCAATGCTTTGTATATTTGGATGATCGGTGTACTTGAAATTTTTGTGTCTATGTAAACACAATATGAATACATAATACCTCAAATATTAAAATATAATATATATACACACATAAAAAATATAAAAATTAATACAAAAATGGATAAATAAATGTACATTTTTTTATACGTAGAAACTGAAAGGCTGCTACCCTTATTTAGTATATACATGGGAAAAGAACAATATTAAAGGAATATTATATAAATTGTTTCAATTTCTTGTTAGTACTATATCTATATCTTGGCATGGCACACAAAAACCCAATATAACTACAGGAAGACTGATAGGTCCAACTCTCTATTTAAACCATTTGGATACATGGAATCCAACTTATGGATCCAATATGCTTCCTTTTGCTTAAGGATACGCTCCCTATCGCCTCCACCTCTAGGCATATCTACATGGTCTATTATCTGCCATCTTATTTGATTAATTTGATGTCCATTTTCTAGAAAATGGCATGCTACCGGGGCTTGAAGATCACCTGTTCTAATATTGGACTTATGTTGGTTTAGTCTCTCTCTCATCTTACGTGTAGTTTCCCCTATATAAATTTTGGAGCATGGACACTTTATCATATATTACATAAGTAGAATTACATGTATAATGCGATTTTAACTTAAATTTATGTCCACTCCGCCTTTTAGTATCTATTAAGGACTATTTAAAGATGGTATTATTGCACATCGGATATCCTAGAATACTAGAAACTGAGGTGAGTTTAGTCTTGATATATAGGAGGCTACAGTGGAGGGCCTAGTAGTATTGCAATTAATTGCACCCTGGGAGTTTGATTATAATGTCTAAATGCTGTAAATGGATATGCCAGAGCGACTCGTAAATGTTTAGCTGATCCGTATGCTTGAATATCCAGTATTAGCCAGGATCAACTCATATAAATAATATTTAACTGCAGAAAAACGATATCTTATTAAAGATTTTACTCAGACTCTCATTGAAAAGGAACTTTCAGTAATTTCCTTACGTGACCTTATTTGACAAGACACATGACATTTTCTGCTACTAACAGACTTTATTTGTGACTTTTCATTAACCCTTATATTAACCTCTATTATACTGTTTTAATTATTTATGTTTTAATGATGATCTATTTGATCCTACTGAATAGTAATGATTATACATGATTTTTAAATGGTTCATGCGCCTATAACACCAGTCATGGGTTCATATTCTATATTCTACATTTATATATCGCATACTCAGAGCTCTGGTTAACTGTTTTGCATAAGTGTCACAAAACACATTAACAATACATTACAAAGTACAGTTAACTAATAATAACAAGATCTAATAAATATTATTGGGAAACAAAATGCACACAAAACTGCTCAAAGATATGAGGTCTCAGAAAAAAAGGCAGGCAAAGGGCTTTAACATTGAGATCTCTTCATGTCGGGTTATCGCCCTTGAGAACATGAGTTCGGGTTAGCTCGCGAGTAGGGTGTTAGATTTTTTTTTTAACTTTTTTTGGTCCATTGACTTCTATTGAGAACACGTTATTGCGCGTCAGGTTAGCGTGATAACTTTTTAGTTTCAACTTATAATATAAGCGTAACCTGACACATGCAAAAATGTACTTATAGCACTCTGGCGAAAGGGCTAAATAGTATGTACAGTATATACACAGTATATATATATATATATATATACAGCAAAAAAGGGAAAGCCGTATTTAGCTTTTTTGGACAAGCACTGCTGTCCCTCTGTCATTCCATTCACATTACATTTTTAGTTGATTTATCTCAAGTTTTACTTATTAAATACACTGGATTAGGTACCAGCTTTAAATTATCCCAGAAATCACTGGACCATCATTAACTGGAATCTCAATTACAATGTTCTTCTTTCCTTTATTTATATACCATTTTTAACCCTATGAATGCCCAAAAGCGACTCCAAATTCCCGAACCCTGCCTATGAAACTTACAACCTACACCAGCTAAACCCTTCCCTTGCAACGGCCACCCCTGCTAGGGCCATGTAGACCCACAGATTGCAGAGACCCTCTCCTTGTTACCAACACTCTACTCTTTTTAGTCCTGGGTGAGTTACCCAATTTTTCGAGAGATGTGACAATCTCAAAAATGTGTGTTTAGTTTATAATGGAAAATGGATCTCAAAGATTCTTCAAAAAATGCTTTACTGGACACACAGTTGTTGACATAAGTATAGATTTCACACATTAGATGATAGTATGAAAACCACTTCAATTATTGAGCCTCGTTCACTAGTAGGTAAATATACAATCAGTTTTAGTCAATAAAGTTCCTCAAGGGCATAGGACAATTAGAGCAAAAATAGAATGCAATCCAATCAGAACATAAGGCATCAATAACATATCCCTTTACCATGATGAAAACAACAGTTACTAATTAACTAAAACTGTCCATTGTTCTGAAAAAAAAAATCCAGCTGCATCCCTAATGCAGTCTCTTTTTGTTTAATTGAGTTTTAGCATCTAGACCTGCACTAACGACAACAAAAGCAGAGCTATGCAATTCCCTAACATCACCAGCAAATATAGTGTATGAAAAAAAATCACATAAGTAGCCCTTCATTTTAACCATAAGATTAATTTATTTTTGCATTGTTCTCTGTATTCTATTTTTCTATTCTTTCATAATTTTCCTATTGCCCTAGATATAGGAAATACCTGAAAAACAGGTGTCAGGCAGCATTTCCCTCAAAAGGAAAACCTATTATTTTATCATTAAAGGGACATAAACAATTGTCTTTTATGATTTAGAAAGAACATGCAATTTTAAACAACTTTCCGGTTTACTTCTATTATGTAATTTGCTTCATTCTCTTGGTATTCTTTGTTGAAAAGGATACCTAGGTAGGCTCAACAATAGCAATGTAGTACAGGGAGCTAGCTGTTGATTGGTGACTGCACATATATGCCTCTTGTCATTGGTTCATCAGAAGTGCTCAGCTAGCTCCCAGTAGCGCATTCCTGCTGCTTCAACAAAGTATACCAAGAGAATGAAGCAAATTTGGTAATAAATGTAAATTGGAAAGTTGTTTAAAATTGGGTTTTAGGCCCCTTTAAAGAGTTTAATGATCTTATTTTTTAGCAATATTAGCATTATGATTACATATCTGACATTTGATTGGTGACCCTATTTTTACATTTAAAATTAGCTCAGTGTGGTATCTTCCACCTACTAAATTTATCAAGTGATTTCTCTGACCTCTTTCATGTGGCCTCACCAGCCAGTTCCAATGATATTCTTCGCTGCTTATTCACTAAAGCTCACTAATTTCTCTATTCATATACAATGGGCTCCCTATCACAAACAAATGAGTAAGAATGAAGGGAAAAAAAGAGAGCATGGAAAATGCTGTTAGTGATTCTATTCTAATATAATGGCAGTAGGTGGTAATCAATATCAAGTCCTGATGATATATGCACCTAAATGTGAAATGTTGCAGGAAAATATCCAAGACTGCAATATTGTATGCCCCAGGCAGCCATATTGGCTGGGAATACTATTCAAAGAGCAATTGAGAATAAATAAACCATTGTATTCCTGCTGCAAATCTTCGCCACCTTGGCACGCACCATTGAAAGTAAAGGAGGAAATAGAGCCAGACAGGAACTTATATATGCATAGTACATCATTTTCTTTTTAGTCCAAATACATTTTTCCATCTCCCTAAGACCCACAACGGATACCTTAAATGTAATAAAGTCAAAACTAAACTTTCATGATTCAGATAGAGCATACAATTTTAAACAACTTTATTATTTACTTTTATTATCTAAGTTGCTTCATTCTCTTGGTATCATTTGTTGAAGAGCATATGTAGGTAGGCTCCGAGGGTGCAGTGCACTACTGGGATGCTCCGAGGGTGCAGTGCACTACTGGGACGCTCCAAGGGTGCAGTGCACTACTGGGACGCTCCGAGGGTGCAGTGCACTACTAGGACGCTCCGAGGGTGCAGTGCACTACTGGGAGTTAGCTGCCAACTGGTGGCTGCACATATATGCCTCTTGTTATTGTATCACCTGATGTGTTCAGCTGGCTCCCCTTAGCACATTGCTGATATTTTAACAAAGGATACCAAGAGACTAAAGCAAATTTGATAATAGAATTAAATTAGAAAGTTATTTAAAATTATATACGGTTCTTGAAAACTCCCTGTTATTTGCTCAATACTGTCAGCATATTTTCCTTGCATTTCTTTTTGCATATGAGTCAAAATACGACACTGAAAAATCAAAACTGCTTGAATAAATGCTGCACATCTTTTTAAATAGAGGTTTATGAGGCCGATCACAATCATTTGATAATTATTGCTATGGTAACAGCTGCAGATGAGCCATTTTTGATGTTGACACAATCACAATCGGCTACTTTCATTGGTTATCAGAAGCACTTTTCTCATTATTGGTTTGGTGAAAAATGGCCCTGTACTTAATATGTGCCACCAATCAGCAAGCGCTACCCAGGTGCTGAACCAAAAATGGGCCAACTCCTAAGCTTATATTCCTGCTTTTCAGATAAAGATACCAAAAGAACAAAGAAAATTTGATAATAGGAGTAAATTAAAAAGTTGCTTAAAATTGCATGCTCTATCTGAATCATGAAAGAAAAAAATTGGGTTTCATATCCCTTTAACTAGAGCTCTGAGGATGCTCTAACCCAACGCGCGTTATCTTCAACCCAAGCAATCGCTTTTACTTTCAACTTGTAATACGAGCGAAAAACTTGACGCGCGCAAACACCTTGCCATAAACCCCTTATCGCTTGCGCATAACTGTTAGTGCTCCACTCGTAACCTGGCCCATAAAAGGCAATTTTTAACTTATCAAATTCCACAAATAAAAGGAATTGATAAACCCCCAGACAACACTTTCAAAATATTAATGAGAACACCAAAAATTTTAAGAATGAAACATTGGTTTTGTGTATTCGCTAAACACATTGATTTTATCCCCCCTAGCATATTGGATGACAATAGGATGCATTATTACCAAACACATACAAATGCCATCTGCTCAACCAATTACAGTTAAAAATGAATAAGTGCCTTTTACACTAATAAAAATTAGCAAGTAGATAACCCAATAAGAACACATACCCACTACTGATAATGTCTGTGTTCCAATCCTTTAAAAAGCCATACATATCTCTATGGTATTGGAGCACAACATTAATTGCACACCCCAGAGACAGAACTTTTTTTCACTTTCTGCGATGAGATTTTTTTTGTGAAAATTTTTCTGCAGGTCATTTTTAAATAAAATAAAATTCTAAATTTGTCAGTTACACTAAAGGACCAGATCAATTGCAATGTGTTAGTTAACTGGAGAATAAAGCAATATTTAAAGTTGTATAATCTAGTGCAGTAGTTGAAAATTGCATTGCAAATTAGCTGCAGACAAAAAAAGTAATTGCAAAATGTCTCTTGAATTAATTTGTTTCCTTTCTCTTAGTCTAACATAGAAATGTAGTAATAAAAAGGTGCATTGCTCATACGAACATCTTACATTCAGAGAAAAACAGCTTTGCAGACTGAAAAGCTAGTGAACGAGCTTGCAAAAAATCCAGAGCCAGACAACAATCAATGCACTGTTGCTTTGCAGCACTACTGCATATTTGCTTGTTGTCTTCAAACAGCACTTTGCTCTGGATTCACTGTTAAGGAAAACTTATACAATGTAGCCAGTGAACAGCTCTGTTTAAAAAGAACAGCCTAATGTGGAGCAGCGCTGAAAAGTTAAAGTGCTAACAGTTCCTGTTCTTTCTGCAGATATGCTGCATTTTCTGCGATGACATCTCAGATCACTCTATGTTCTGCCTTGGGGTTGCACACTTCCCCTAGGAGCATCACTACAAACTATGAAAAAGGTTCAGTCAACATACAGGCCCTACATCCTGTGATGTCATCACTAATCCCACTAAATGCCATTTTGTTGGTCATTAATTGTGCGCATATGATTTGATGATTTAATTATTGTGAATTTAGGAGATTAACAATGCAAACAATGATTTCATGTTGTTTTTGAAAGGTAACAACTCTGAGCTTGAGGGATGTAAATAACAGAATCAATGGGGGGGGGGAAACACACTATCAATACCGCCTGACATTCATAAATGGTTATCTGACGAAAACAGATTTGTAACATCATTTCTTGCCCTAATTCCATTGCATTCACTGAGCAACCTAAATGAAGCAAATATATATATATATATATATATATATATATATATTTTTTTTTTTTTGGGGGGGATTCTCACCGGTACTGAGTACCACCATCTCTGACATCTCAATACAGGTAATATTTGTAATAGTCATGTAAATACTCTACTCACAAGAGGGAGCTGCAAAATATATTAAGCATTGTAAATAACTGTCTCTTTTCTCAAAGTTACTGAGCACAATATATCAATCAATGAGAAATAGCACTAAATATTCAGTAGTTGTGCACACCCTACATTTAAAGCTATATTTATACACTTAGCATCCTTAAGCACACTACTTATAATGCACAAACATACATAGCTGCTTAGCATATTGTATTGTTTGTAATGCATGAATTCTGTTATTTATTCAGACTGGCTGTACTGGGTAGAGCAGCTAAGTGTATAAAACATAGTACCTAAGATATTAAAGGGGCCATCTAGCCAAAATTATGCTTTCATGATTCAGATAGGGCATGTAATTTAAAAAAAATTATAATAAAAAAAATATTAATTTACTTTTATCATCAAATTAGCGCTTTGTCCCTTGGTATTCTTTGTTGAAAGCTAAACCTAAGCCCTTGAATGTCACTTCTAATCTCTGCATTTTGACAGTTTTTTACAGTTTTAAAATTTGTAGTTTTTTTTATAGTTTTCTTTTTTTAGACAGCTCTTGTTCATGTGTGCCATATAACATTGTGCTCACTCCCGTGGCGTTATTTAAGAGTCAGCACTGATTGACTTAATTGCAAGTCTGCCATAAAAAAAGAAATAAGGGGGCAGTCTGCAGAGGCTTAGACACAAGGTAATCACTGAGGTTTAAAGTGTATTAAAATAACCATGTTGGCTGTGCAAAACATATTATATACATATTTATATTTTTTAACAATAAAATATCTGGTGTTGACTCTTTAAAAAGCATATTGCAAAGTTTCCTCAGTTAACCAACCAGAAAGGTTTTCCTATGAAGAAAGTATCCCTAGGCAATTGAAATGTGGTCCTGACTGTGGCAGTCACAACCTCTCATACCCCTATTGAAAATCTGTGAGAGACATGATACTCAAAAATGTTCTCCTTTCATGTTTTTAGAAAAAAATGTATAACAGTTCTTTGCTTTTTAAAAACTGGGGTTTCTGTACTGGAAAAGAAAACAAAACTTTTTTTTCAGTGGGAGTTGTCCCTTCCAGCCAATGAGCGCTTTCTGTTAGTTTTATAATCCATCACTTCCATTTAGTTTCCAGAATGATACGTTCAGACTGTAATGACAAACCTCTTAGACGTACTTACTCTAACATTTCCAAACAAGAACAAATATCACTTAACACCCTTATGCATGACAACTCTATCACTATACACCCTGCTGATAAAGGGGGTGCGATAGTGATTCAAGACTATGAAGATTACAAACTAGAGGCACTTCACCAATTATCGGATTCTTCAACTTATAAAAAACTTCCGTCTAAACCTATTCATAACTTCAAAAAACTTATTGATAAGACTATTGAATTTGGGTTACAGATGAATTACATAACCACACAAGAAAGTGAGTTTCTTACAACAGACTACCCCAAGACTCCCATATTATATCTTTTACCCAAGATACACAAGTCGCTAACATACCCCCCGGGGAGACCGATTGTTTCGGCTAGAGAATCTATTTGCTCAGAACTGGCACAATATATTGACTACCATCTTCAACTGATGGTTAGCAATTCTTTTTCCTACTTTCAGGACTCTACTGCTATGATTAGAAAACATAATGCATTTGTTACACTTACTGATGATTATATACTTGTGACTATGGATGTTGACAGCCTCTATACTGTCATTCCCCATGTGGGGGGATTGGAGGCTGCCAGATCCATAGCCACAGGGAATCCTAACTACACTGGCCCCCCCCCGTTGAAATTCATATTAGAACTTATGGAACATTGTCTTACGAAAAACTATTTTTTCTTTGAGAATTCCTATTATCTCCAAATAGCAGGTACGGCTATGGGGTCAAATATGCACCCAGTATATGTTAACATTGGGTACGAGCTTGACATAATGAAACCCATATTACACCCCAATATCAAAATGTATATTAGGTATATAGACGATTTGTTTCTGGTATGGAATGGTGGTGCAGAGAGTCTAAATAAGTGGGTTGACAATCTCAATCATAGTACAACACCTATACGTTTCAAGATGGAATATGATGTTAACCAAATACATTTCCTTGATCTCAATATTTTTAAAGTAAAAAATGATCAGGGTATGAGGTTTGGTACCTCACTTTATACTAAATCTACAGACAGGAATTCATTATTGCTAGCCTCTAGTTACCACCCTTGTCACCAGAAGATGGGGATAATGGCCTCTCAACTGTCAATAACTCTGAGCAAGAATTACGTGTATCCCAACTTGACTCCATGTGTCAAAAATTAGAAGCAAGAAACTATGACAAAAAGGGCATTATCAGTGCCAGACAGGTATTGGAGGCCTCTAACAAAGAGACTCTCATAATGAAAAAAAATACATCTATGACTACAGACCAACTATTAAACTTTGTGTGATTGGTATTGCTCAAAGCGCCGGCAAAGCACCTGTTTGCCTGGGAGAGGTGAGACCTAGCTCTCACCTGAAGAGAATTAAGATAATGAGGAGGGGCCCAGGCGCCAGCTAACGGAGGCTAGGTGTACTAAAGGATCTAGATATGATTTGTTACAATCAATGTGAAATTTATTACTTTCAAATAAAAACTTTTAAAATTATTCTTAAAAATCAGTGAATACATATACTCATGGATCCATGGTTGGTGACATACATAATAATATATCAACAT